>NC_051164.1:2988171-3277583 GCF_013339745.2 Dermacentor silvarum | reverse complement strand
TAGCGTGAACCAACTCGGTCGTGGAGCGCAGCGTAAAGCATGTTACCATAACTTAGTGCCACTTTCTCAGACGCCAGACATTGCTGAAAAGTAATTTCGTTACTTTTAGGGGTACTTTTGAGGCACGCTGGCCGCACAGCGCGCTGTGGCGCAGTTAGCGATAAGCAGCTCGGCCGTGGTGACAAAGCTATTTTGACGTGTAATGAATCTTATGGTATCTTCGACTGGTCGCCTCGGAGCGCTCTAGATCGCTCTCACGAGCGGCGTTGTTTTCGGCTGGTTGAAAGAGGGCGTGTGCCTTGCGTTCGGCTGGTTCTTTTCGATCGCTCTCCTCCCGCGTCGAGCGCTCTGAGGCGCTCCGCGCCCTGTCGTCGGAGCTGTCGCCGAGATGAGAGCGTTTCCAGCAACGTCATCACAGCACAGCGTCGCTGTCCTCGGCGACGGTCCACCAGAGCCTAGGCAACCGAGGCCACAGCATGCTGGCGGCTCAACGAACGGTCGTCCCACCGGCGCATCAACCGGTTTGGCTTTGGATAGGCGAAACATCGGACGTTAGCAGTAGTCACGTGGTTTCGCATCTGCCATTTCCTCCTCCGAGAGCGAGTCACACGTTCGGCTTGCGCGCTTGTCCTCTACCTCTGAGTTCGGGGCACGCCGGATCTGCACGACTCTGCTTCGGGGGATGGATGCGAGCAGTCGAAGATATCATTAGAGGGACAAGTTTGTGACGTTTTTTGTGGCCACGCAACAACATATACCTTCTTTCGGTACTCACGCCTGTCGAAAACGCGATGGGCGATTGCCAAGAGGGATAACATGGGAGTGTGTTGCTGGCGCCGGCAGAACACGCGAAAGATAACGCCGAGGAACATATCAGAAACTTGTAATTCGAAAATTCCGTCTTCTAAAGGACTGAAAACAGTCTTTGCACCCACGCAGTTGTCTTGAGTGCGAGTAGAAGGCATTCTACGAACGTCTAGCATGGTTCTGCTGGGGGCCTCTGCTGCGTTCGTCTCTGTATGTAGCGTATACCGTCGCGTTGCCAGAGGCCAAGTTTTGGAAACGCGAAGTTGCCCGCGTATTTGTGCTAAGTGCAGGAAATAATGCCCACAAATGGGAGAATGCTTGCATGGAAATCAGATGTTTTTATATTTTATGGCATTGTTTGGGATGAGTCGGGTATGTAAAAGCGAATTTCTTTTGTTTGTAACGCCGCCCATTTAATGCTTTCGCATGTTTCGCCTCTACACGCAGTATTCCGATATCTAACCACCAAATGACACATTCTTGTAACGTGCTGTTACATGCTTGTAACCTGCTTGTAATTTACTTTTTTTTTTCAGCTGATGCCGTCCGGTGGAGCTTCATACGGGAACTACTGCTTACCTGGGGTCACAACGTTGGATGAACGCACAAAAAACGCGGAACGAGCTTTTATATAGAGCAAAATAAATATTTCCGTATTTCACGAGGAGTCTTGCGTCTACTTTGTGAAATTGCACGTGGCACAGATTCGATGGGACTTGACCGCGCACGAAGACCGTACGCGGTCGGGCAAAAAAAAAAAAAAAAAAAACGCAGCGGGCGTGCTAGCTATCGCGTTCAAAATACGCGTGCCCAAAGCCGAAAGTGATCTATGCCGACCGCTTGGCGCACTGCTGTCAATTGGGCCGCTGGGCTCTATGGGAGTGTCCCCTCTTGTTGAAGTTCTTTCTCTATGGGTCAACGGTGAAAGATAAACAAGTGCACTTGTCTCGGATGGATGGATGAGGTGTACGCCACCTAGCCATGACTATTAACATAATTTGTACTTTGTGGTGGGTCACCCCTGCCTGGATTTTAGCCATCAACCTCCGTTTGGTTATTTCTACCCGCTTAAAGTCTATTTTGCCTCCACTGTCCCTAATCCCCAAATGCTTTGAAAAAAATCAGCCCCGTTGCTTTGCACTGTAGGGATAAGCCCTTTACAGGAAAGTATGCCGTTTCCTCTTCTCCACACGCACCGCACAACCTTGGTACTGGACTCGGTAACATCTTGGTCCGCAATACTACCGTCCTGGCTTCAAACAACAAACAGCTTCCCCTAGAGTTATCATAAATATTTTCCTTGGCAATTTCTTGCTTGAAAGTTCTGTATATTCCCAGTGCTGATTTCGTCTGCATCCCTGTTTTCCACAGACCCCGCTCTGTTTCTTTAACCTTTTTCTTAACCGCTGTTGCCTGGTTTGCACTCCTCCTGCAGTCCAAATATATCATTGACAATTTTATGGTTGGCTTCCTCCATTTTGTGTCAACATTCCTCATGCACAAATAACTGAAAGCTGTCCTTGCCCGCCGCTTTTCTGCTATTTCTCTCAATCGCTCCTCAAATTCCATCTTTCTGCTGGCTTCCCTCCTTCGAATGACGTCCATCCTATCCTGTGCCCCCTGATTTGGTGTATTTCCGTGTGCTCCCAAAGCAAGTCTACATACCGCTCGCTGCTTAACTTCCAACCTTGCTCGGACCTCTGATCTCATGCTGCGGTGTAGGTGGCGCCACGGTCGAGAAAGGCGCGCGAAAGAAAGGAGAAAGAGGAGGAGGGAAGGCGGAGGAGGAAGTGTCGCTACTTTTTATAACTAGAGTAGCCAGGGCTCTCACACTCTCAAGTTCAACAAATGGCCACAGAGGGCGAAAAAAATCGACCGCGTGGGCGCGGCTAATAAACCAAGCGTAGTACGTCGTCAAAAAGTTGTCCCGGTGAGTTCCGTCCTCTCCCGCTAGAGGCGCCGTAGTAAGCGCAATTTCAACCTACAAACTTACTCCCACACTTATCGAAGTGTTTTTATTTTATGGCAAAGAGTACATATTTATTATTCCTAATTATACATGCTACTCTTGAGTAGTAACACTATTGCTTTTTTGTCATTATAAACACAAAATAACGTTCATCATCATTGACCTCCCACGTGACCTCTCACCTGGCTTTAAAATTGTTACCGGTATTTTCGGGTACACTGCAAGCACGGATTCATTGGTTGGTACTCTTATGCTGGTTGCTTATTTGTGCTAAAACCACTTTATTGCGCTTCGACACCTCGCGTTATTTAACGCGAGGTGAAGTGACGTGTTTGCGAGCTGAAAGCTAGGTTTTGGTCGTGAACCATGCGGAACATGTATGCATCGAAACGGGAGCCGGATTCTGCTGCGACTGAGGATGGAAATACCGGTGAGTCGTTCAACATTGCTGCTTAAATCGTTATTTAATATTCGTCTCGTTAATTCACAGGCGAAGACAAGTTAGCGAACAAGTCAAGACCCTCCGTTGCCATTCCTGAAATGAACATTTAGTGGCGAGGCCATCGTAATACGCACAATCACGAAAGAGCGATATTGGAACGCGCGTCACTGTTTATCTCGTTGTAGCCGTGACTATAGGCGACTGAGTAGCATGGTCAATATAGTATATATAGTCAATAGTAGCCTGGTCAGGTCCGTTGCCATTCCTGAAATGAACATTTAGTGGCGAGGCCTTCGTAATACCCACAATCACGAAAGAGCGATATCGGAACGCGCGTCGCATGCTTATTTCGTTGTAGCCGTGGCTATAGGCGATTTAGTAGCCTGGTCACTGTATATTTCTCTTTTTTTCGAGTCCGCCGAAAACTTAATTCGACTTCAAAACCGAATAACGCTTTGGCAAATTGAAGTGAAAGTACTGATTTGAATGTAATAAATAGTTGCACGCATGATAATTCACCCATGTTTTATACTTGATGGTTCCGATGTTCTTGCTGTTCAGTTTGGTTTTCTCGGAAAGGCGGTGGTCCCGGGTTCGAGTCCCGGACCAGGACGAATTTTTCTTGAACTGCGAGGCTTTCTTTCGAGGAACCCGTATGGGTTTCCTTTGTAGCAGTTGCTACATTTAGGTGGATGTCTCATTTTTCCTTTAATTACTTCTCTCCACCTAGCGGGTTTCCGCTGAACTATTACGTCAAACACTTGCCTTTGCTTCGAATTGTTGGCAAATTCGTCTTCGCCCTGCCATCTGCTAGCCGCCTGGTTAGCTCAGCCGCCTGGTTAGCTCAGAGCGGCTGCCCCGGAAAGGCGGTGGTCCCGGGTTCGAGTCCAGGACCAGGACGAATTTTTCTTCAACTGCGAGGCTTTCTTTTGAGGAACCCGTATGGATTTCCTTTGTAGCAATTGCTACATTTGGGTTGATGTCTCATTTTCCCTTTGGTTTACCTTAGGGCATTTATTTTGCAGTAGTGAAGCGGTGCATCACGTTCGTGCAGAAAACGAATGTATCAGCTCTAATAGCTTTATGTCTTTCATGCCTTTGCTTGTGGAACCAGCGGTGTGATCTCTTCTAGTGTATAAATGGGCGCAAAAATGGTCTCATTTGTGATCCTAATTATACTTAAGGTGTTGACACGCATTGTAGTTAGGCGGACATAAATTTTATGGACAGTACCAATATTTAATTAACATGCTGATAAGCACCCTAGAACAAACCGTGTAATTTGTATGTGTTCTGCTGTCACAAACCATTACAATATATATGTACGTCATAGCTTTTTGCATTTGATATTGCCAAATTGTGTTTTTCAATTACTGATGCCGTCAAAATTTCTGTTCCAGACATCCAGTAAAGACAGCACCACTGTAAAGCAACACAACACACACATTAAAGAGAAGCTACTGCCTACTCCAAGGCCATCGTGTGGACTTTTGCTGCTACTACAAGGTAAACAACACCGGGTTCAGCTTGATATACGCTGCATTGGCTTGCTAGTCTGGAGATGCATTGTCATTTGTTTGTAGCAGATGATATGTATGTTTGTTGATATTTACGGTGCAGCATAATTGATTCAAACATAGAAAGCACTACACTAGTTTGGCTAATCTCTGCTGTATCTCGTGTGTTACTGTTTTGCCCCAACAGATCTACACCAAGCGCATCTTGGCCCACGTCACAGGAGCCCTCATATATCTACACCAACAGGAAGGGGCTGGAGCCTAACTTGCAAGGCTTTTACACCACGAAAAAAGAAGCGGATCCAGAAGTATTTGGATGAGATACCAAGTCTACGTAGGACTCTATCAAGACTGAAAAGAGCCTCATCCATCATTCCACCAGCACGGATATTGGCAGAGTCATCCAAGTACCTCAACAAAAGAAATTCTTCGTGTGCAGATGCGCCTGCAACCTCTGAACAAGCATGGACGACGCTGGGCAAAAGAGTTCTATCATTTTGCCCTTCATTAACAGATTCCTGGCCTTATCAAATTCAATTTTGGCCAGACAGACAGACAATGAACTTTTATTGAGGTCCTGAGGGACTAGCCGGTGGAGACCCGCTGGGGCCCCCGGCTCGCCGCTGGCTGCTCCCATGTCGGAATCGGGAGGCCAAGCCTCTCCGCTCTTTCACGGGCCCTCTGGACGGCCATGGACTGGAACTTGAGTTCCGTACTTGAGATGGCCTCGTCCCAGTCCTGTTCGCTGGTGAGTGACGTATCCCGTAACGCAGGACACTGCCAGAGCATATGTGCTAGAGTGCTAAACACCTCCCCACAATCCGGGCACTGTGGGTCAATTTCTGTATTAATCCTGCTTAGGAAACCTCGCGAGGGATATGACCTCGTCTGAAGCATCCTAAGCGTGATTGATTGAGCTCTACATAGATTTGGGTGTGGAGGCGGGAAGCGCCTGCGTTCCTCTTTATAGTGGGAGACGATTTCATGAAATGTTAATAACGGGTCGCTGTGGCCGAGCTCCTCCGGATCCAATGAAGCCTCACCGCCGTCGCGGCGCGTGAATTCTCGCGCACGGCGGTGAGCAATCTCATTGGGATTCGGACGGCCCGGCAGCACGTTGTCACCCATGTGAGCGGGGAACCACGTAATGTAATGCACGGGGTCAGAATAAGTTCTTGACTTGCTCTTCAGAAGCGCCTCCGCCTGTCTCGCAACCATTCCCGAAGCGAAAGCCCTGACGGCCGCGCGTGAGTCAGTGTAGATATACGGCCTTTTAAAATCCTGCATCGCCAGCGCTACCGCCACCTGCTCTGCCACGTCGGCCGTGACAGCGCCTACCGAGGCCGCAGATAGGAGCTCGCCCTTCTCGCTGACCGCCGTGACCGCGAATTTACCGGAGCGCCCATATTGAGCTGCGTCCACGAAGGTTTCCAGGCCGACCGTTGTCTTTAAAATCGTCCTGGCACGAGCTGCTCGCCTGCCCGCATTATGCTGTGGATGAACGTTTCTAGGGAAGGGACCGACGACGTAGGTCCCTCTGGAGCTCTCGTCCAGCTGAACCGCCTCACTGTGACTGTAACGCGGCCGCAAGCCCGCCGCATCCAAGAGGCGCCTACCCGCGCTGGAGCCCGAAAGCCTCGTGATCTGCGCCGCTTGTTGCGCCTCTATTAGTTCGAGGGTGGTGTTATGAACGCCGAGCTGCATTAGCCTGTCCGTGCTCGCCGTGACCGGAATACCCAGTACCTTCTTGACGCTTTTCCGCATCAACGTATCAAGCTTGTTCCTTTCAGTCTTAGTCCACTGCAGGGCCGAAACCACATAGTTGATGTGGCTCATAAGAAAAGCGTGATGCGCCCTAAGTAGGTTGTCCTCGCCTAGGCCCCCCTTCTTATTGGAGACTCTCATGATTAATCTGAGGATATTCTCGGTTTTGGCGGTCAGATGCGCAATGGTTTTGGCATTACAGCCCCTGGCATCGAGCAACAATCCTAGAATTCTGATCGAATTCACCCTGGGGATCTTCTGGCCGTCCCGCGTGTACACATCTATGGGGATCTGCTCGAGCGGCACGAGCCCCCGAACCCCCTGCCTTGCCGGTCTGTATAACATGAGCTCTGACTTGGTCGGGGAGAGTCGGAGACCCGTGCCCTCCAGAAAGGACTCGGTCACATCCAAGGCCTCCTGGAGCGCCTGTTCCACAGCCGCCTCCGAGCCTCCCGGGCACCAGATCGTAATGTCATCGGCGTACAGCGCGTGTCCCACATTTGGCACGGCGGCCAGCCGCTTCGAGAGCCCGTGCATTGCAATGTTAAACAGGAGGGGCGAGATCACCGCCCCTTGTGGTGTGCCTCTGTTTCCTAGCGCGAATGGTTCTGATTTGGTCTGCCCCACTTTGACGACCGCCGTCCTGCCCCTCAGGAAGGACTCCACAAACGCGAAAAATCTACCTCCCAAGTTCAATGCAGAAATCTCATTTAAGATGAAGTCGTGCGACACGGTGTCGAAGGCTTTGGTCAAATCTAGTGCGAGAATTCCCCTGACGTCTCTAGTCCTGTTGTCAATAACCTGTCTTTTAAGCAGTAGCATGACGTCTTGCGTAGAAAGTGATGGTCTAAACCCTACTATATTGTACGGGAACAAACCCTCGCGCTCTATGTGTTTTGAGATCCTATTGTGTATAGCGTGCTCGGCAACTTTACCTAAACATGACGTGAGTGAAATGGGCCGGAGGTTGTCCAGGCTTGGGGGCTTTCCAGGCTTAGGAATCAGTACCACCGTCGCCTGCTTCCACGAGTCCGGAACATTACCTTCCTCCCATACCCTGTTGATTTCCTTCGTAATGGTGCTAATGGACCGGTCGTCTAGGTTCCTCAAGACCCGGTTGGTTATGCCATCCGGCCCAGGGGCCGACCTGCCATTGAGATTGTGGAGGACCTCCCTGATATCTGCCTCCGAAAACGGATCATCGAGCTTTGGTGCGTCCTTCCCCACGTATTGAGGGCATTCCTGTAATTCCTCCTTCCCTATCGGAAGATACTTCCGTGCCAGATCTCGGAGAAGGGACGCATCAGAATGACCCCCCTCTTTTTGCTTATGCACTAGCCTATCTACGGCGAGCCTCTGGTTACCCTTGGTCTGTTTATCATCGAGCAGGTGCTTAAGTAGGTTCCATTTCCCCCCCGTGCGCATTCGCCCGTCTGCTGCGGAGCAGGCTTCGTTCCATTGTTGTCTGTTGAGCTCCAGACAGTGTGCCTCTATGCTGCGATTAAGCTCCGCGATCTTCTTTCTCAGCCTGCGGTTTAGCCTTTGCGTTTTCCACCTCTCCAGCACAGACCTCTTGGCCTCCAGGAGATGCGCCAAGCGCGCATCCATCCTGGGGGTCTCGAGGTCCGTGGATATTTCTTTGGTGGCCCTTTCAACGTCTCTCTTGACCTGCGCGAGTAGATCTTCCAGTGCACTGTACTCCGACTCATCCTCGTCCCGTATCTTTCTGAAGAGATCCCAATCAACGTACTTTGATATCCTAAGTGGGGCCGCTCTGATCCTGATTGATAACGCTACAATGTGATGGTCGCTCCCTAGATTTTCCTGCAAGTTAGTCCAGGCTGCGTCAATGTTTCTAACAAAGGCCAAATCTGGCATCGTGTCTCTCGAGACCGAGGTGCCTATCCTCGTCGGAAAGCGGGGATCCGCCACTAGGGTCAACGCGCAGTCTTCTGCTGTGCTGACTAAGTTCACTCCCTTCGCCGTTTGTCTATCATACCCCCAGGCCATGTGGGGGGCATTGAAGTCTCCTGCCACTATCAGAGGGCTGTCCCCCGCTATGGCGACTGCTCTGCCTAGGAGTCCGCGAAAACTTTGCCTCTTATCTGTCGGAGGGCTGTACACATTGAGGACGAATATGCTCTGTTTGATCCTGCCACTAGGGATTATCTCAACCAGCTGCGCTTCCAATCTAGTGCTGGCATCAGCTCTGCCTATTGTGATCTCGTGCTCCTGGAAGGAAATTGCCTTCTTAACCATCGTAATTACCCCTCTCCTATGGTCTCCTCTCGTCGAGACAACGCGGTAACCAGAGAAGGTCGCCTCCTCACAAAGGGTCTCCTGTAGGAGCAGGACGTGCGGTTTGTCCGCTTGTGTTTTCACAAACTGCTGTAGCGCGGCCTTTCGCCTCTGGAAGCTGGCGCAGTTCCATTGCCACACAAATAATCTGTCTGTGTTGTCCGCCATTTTGACTTTATTAATTTAGAATCCCCTTGAGCGCTGTGCACTTGCCCAACGCTTCGGAATTCTGCTGTGTTTTCTTAACCTTACCGACCACCTTCAGTCTGGTTACGTCAGCTACTTTAGCCTCCATTATCCCCATTCTGCGGTTGAGGGTAGCAATGGCCTCAGACTGTTTCTTGATGGTCTCGGATTGTTGCTCGATAGCTCCGGACTGTGTTCTAATCGCCTCCGCTAATCGATCGAGGACTTCCGCAAGCGATTCTTTCGCGGTGGTCGCGGCGGGGGTGGAAGCGGACGCGGGCGCCTCCTCCATCAGCTCCGCCGCCGCTTCAGTCGACTCGGGAGGGGGCGCTTTACGCTTTGCCTGACCTAGCACTGGTTTTAGTGCGGGTGCGGGCGACGTGCTGCCATGACCGTTCTGAGCTCTACGAATCAATTCGAGGTCTTCCCTCAACTTACGCATTTCCGCCTTGAGCTGCGCGTTTTCCTGCTTTAAAGCCTCAAGACGCGGATCCTCCGTCTGCTCTGGCAGTGTACCATGGCAGTGTACCAATTTTGGCCAAGTATAATTTTTTTTCCATGAATGCTAGCTTTTTCATTCCCCATTCTTGCTAGATATCATTCTTCTTCCTTATCCAAACGTAAAGGTGAACTGATTCTTTGCTCATACTTAAGGTCCTCCATTGTCTATTAGCATAACATCTTTCTAGCAGTATTCTATACTGTACGTTGCCATGTTAAATTCCTCTCCTGAAATAGCAGATGCGGCATCGGCATGTGTCTTGCATTAACCCTTGCACCGTGTGCATTTCACTTTTCTTAATGTTATTGGCCTTCACTACTTGGAAACAAAGTGGCTTTCTTGAATGCAAGCTTTCTCATTCCCATATTTAATTCCTGGTCTCGTTCAGGACTGCTCTTCTTGCTCAATAGCCTGGTTTTTTGCACAAGATACACTGAAGTGGTTCATTGCAGAATCTTGTTGCAGAAACTTGGTCGTGGTCGCTGTGTTACGTTTTCCGGATTTGGGGGGCCTGGTAAATTGCATTGGGAAGCAGCCTCTCGAGGTAAGCACCTGCTCCTGCAGTCCGTACACCGACATAGACTCCCAATTTCCACGCACCGTGATTGGTGCTCCCCATTCCGCCCTTGCCTTCTGCAACCGTGTGCAAATTTTGCTTGTGGCCTTCGTTAATCGGCCGTGATTTGGCGTCAACAGAGAGCAGCATACATGCTTACATGGTCCGAAGTGTATGAAGTTGATAGCCACATGGGTGGAAAGGCCCACAGAAGTGGCTGCTGAAGGTGATGCCCAAGAAACCGACTTGTCCATATTGAGACAAAGTGGGGCACCAAGTGCGAGCCACATATTAGCGGCCCCCGAAAGAAAAGAAACATGCAGGCTGGAAACGAGTTAACGCTAGAATGCTGGGTAGTCGATGTCGCTGTATTGGCTGCGGCAGCAGATGCCCGCGTGAGCCGATTGCTTCGCAATGCAAGTTTATCATCGTCAACGGCGACCGTCGGTGCAAACAGGTGGGACACACTGCCCAATCTGCTTGCACTGCTGGTTGTCGTTCCTTACCAGACCGCCAGGTGCGACGACGAAGGTTTACGAGCTCGCGTTAATTCCAGCGTATCTCGACATGCAAATTTTATTTGTGCTCTTGTACGAGAAGGTGACTGCTTGTCTTCGACCAATAAAGTCGTACGTCCTGTTCACTCACTTCTGGCTTGTTTGTATGGGCGTCAGTAGGAGGCTCTTTGGTCAGCTGGCAATTAGAACGCACAAGCTAAGCGGCAAGGCACTGAGGCATGCCGCAATGCCAGCCGGGCGAGCGCGGCGCGTACCAGAGTACGCGACCGGTAAAGAGCGGCCGTATTCGATTCTGCACTAAAAAAAAATAAGATTTCCGCTTCCTGTTTGAACAGCGCCATCTGTAGGGTACCCCAGTGAGTTCCATGCGCTGCACTTATTTTCGTACCACTGTGCAAGGTACAGTTTCCCTTCTCTAAGTTGGTATTCTATGGACTAGCTTCAGACTCTCCGCCGCTGTCGCCACTCCTTTGGGCAGCTGCCAGATGACGGCGCCGTTCCATCGCGCTCCACTGCAGACGCGCATGGCGCATGGGCAAAAAATAGACACTGATTAGACTTGGATTTCCCGCGAATTGTGACGGTTCCGGAGATATGTTAGTTCTGCCTCAGACAAGGCCACAGACGGAGTGCTGACGCAAGACGCACCACTCCTTGCAATGGCAGCCGCCTCAAAGATTTCTCGGGCACACGCGTCATGGTAGCGTCTGCGGATCATGCACTGCGAAAAGTCAAGTCCCGGATTACGGCACAGATCACAAACACTGTAGTGCAAGGCCAAGTTGCTGCCAGTACCGGAGCGAAGACTGTAGGCATGCTCTCTTAAGCGATCGTTTAGGCAGCGACCAGTCTGTCCAATGTAGGAGCGACCACAGGGGAGAGGCACCTCGTACACCACGCCTACTTTGCACTGGACGAATGGTGTGGCATGGTTCTTTTTACGCGCAGGTTGTCTGGGTTTCTCCTGGTTGACCTGGCGGCAAAGTCGACCTAGCTTGTTAGGCGCGGACAAAACTACACGAACACCTGCCCGTTGCGCGATTCTCTTTATGCTGTGGGAGACGCCATGAATGTAGGGCATGATGGCATACCTGCTTCTGCCGCCGTCTGGCTGCTTCACAGGCGGCAGTTTTGCACACCTTTCAAGAAGTTTTTCCGCGACGCCGGTGAGGAGTGGACGCGGGTATCCTGCACTGAGCAGCCTCTCCACTTGGGAACAAAAGCTGGTGTGCACCTGGTGATAGCAGGAGCGCTGGAGAGCGTTTCCCAGCGCGGCTGAGGCAACACCTCTCTTGATGAGCTTGCTGTGGGCCGAGCTGAACGGGAGAAGGCCCATTTTTGAGCGAGGATCCTGCTTGCACGTTAGGAAACGAAGGCTGTCATTCTCAGGATACTCCTTAGTCAGTGTGAAGACATTGAGGACTTCACAGAACTTGGCGTAAACTTCCTGGAATTGAGTAGGGGCATCGTGATGGTCTTGTTCAAGAACAATTAGAAAATCGTCCACATAACGAAAAACCTTCTGAACAGACAGACACCTGCACAGACGATAGCGATGCGTGCAAATGCCGGTCAAAATTAGGCAAGACCAGATCACTTAGTAAGGGCGCGATACAGGAGCCTATGCAAACTCCCTTTTAGGGGCGAAGCTCCTTAGGATGTGGGTCTGTCCCTCCTCTGTAGTATGTAGTAGTAGTCGTCGTCGTAGTAGGTAGCCACGTCTACTTTTATGAAAAAAAGAAAATTCCGAAAGTTCTGTCCGTAGCGCGGAATCGAACCAGGGACCTCTCGCTTCCGAACGCGCGGCGCTAACCACTACGCCACGAAGTGAAGTGGTTATCGCTTTTTCTTTTTTTTCACTGCGGTTTTTTTTTTCACTACGCCACGAAGCGCACATGGACACCCGCACCACGATGACAATAAATACCCAACATTAACGAAAGACCGCGTTTCTAACGCGTTTGTGCTAGCGCGTTACGGCCCGTGTAAGAAGCTGGTGTAAGACGCTGTGGCCTCTCCGCCTTACCCTCGTATTCATAAACGCTCCTCGACTTGAACTTGACTTGCCACCGCCTTGGGAAGCGCGTTCAAAACGCGTTGAAGGCGGTGGCAAGTCAAGTTCAAGTCGAGGAGCGTTTATGAATACGGGGGTTATACTCTCTCAGCAGTCATGTGATGGCGTCGGCAAACGCGGTGCACGTTCCGGCATGTGTAAACCGCTGCGTAAGACGCTGTGGCCTCTCCCCCTTACTAGAGAGTACTGCACGTTTCTAAAGCGTTTGTCCTAGCGTCCCTTAAGCGGGAAATGGTGCAATTATAATGAAGGGCACTGTTACAAAATAGGAATGACGTCACATATGGCGCGTGTCATTGGTGGAAGTGAATCGTTCGATTTATTGCGGCGAGACTGGGCGAATTACACGGAAGATTCACGGTTTACCGATGATTCCCTCCGGAGCTTCGCCCACTCATCATCATTCACCCCGTGGATATGCGGTGCTTTTTTTTTCTGAATGTGCGGTTCGTCCATGAAGTTGATCACCGTCGAACGTAAGTATAATTTCAGGGCTTCGAGGAAGTCGGTTGAAGAAATTGCACATTCGTTTTGAAATCTTAGGACACCATACTGTTTTGGCTACTTCAACGACCTTGCAGATCATGTCCTGGGGCAATGAAAAATATAGGTCCTTGACATCGATCGAGAAGAAACTCAAGGAACCAGCGTGCTCAGTAATCAGAGACGGTCAATGAGTACCTTATCAGAGAAGGATCATCAAGAGGAAGTACACCTAGGTGCTTCTGCAGAAAGTTTCCCAGCAACCGCTGCCAGGTGCCTCGCTAGGAGACGATAGCGCGAAAAGGGCAACCTTCTTTGTGAGTTTTTGCAGAAAAAAAGATGTTCAAGGTGAGGCGTTCGCTTTTCTTCAAAGAAGATGGGAGCTTAGTCAACGCCACCCTGCTGCACAACGCTACACCTTCCTTCTTGAGCGCATCCGGTTTCTTTCCCTTGAATCGACAAAAGTTCTCTGTTGCGGCTTCTTGGGATTTTTCTTCGGTAGTCAGCGGCATTGAACACGGCGAAGCCACCTTCCTTGTCGGACAGAAGTAGTCGCAATCCAGCAGACTTTAGAAACTGAACAGGAGCTACACGCCTGCTTGCCACAGTGTTGGTTGTCGGCAAAACGGAGACGCAGTCGGAAATGCACCGTTCACGATCCTCATCTTTAGCCCGAGCAGCGACTGATCTCACCATGGACAATGTTTCCGGGCCATCAAGTTTTGTGGGAAGGCAAAACTTGGGTCCGAGGCGTAGGGTATCCAAAACATTCGGGGGAAGTGTTGAGTCCGAGAACAGGTGTACACGCTGCCCGGAAGGGTAGCTACGAACCTTTTTTGGGAGTGCTGCGAGAACCTTTTGCCATAAGAGCTCGGAGACCTGGGCCGCAACCCGAAGCTCGAGGCGGAGTCTGCTCGAGCTTCGGATTGCGGCGCCTCGACCTTCGGGTCTTGGCTTATTTTGACCGGCATTTGCACGCATCGCTATCGTCTCTGCAGGTGTCTGTTCAGAAGGCTTTTCGTTGTGTGGACGATTTTCTAATTGTTCTTGAACAAGACCATCACGATGCCGCTACTCAATTCCAGGAAGTTTACGGCAAGTTCTGTGAAGTCCTCAATGTCTTCACACTGACTAAGGAGTATCCTGAGAATGACAGCCTTCGTTTCCTAGACCTCAAGCTAACGTGCAAGCAGGATCACGTTTGTTGGGAGTATGCTCCTCGCTCAAAAATGGGCCTTCTCCCGTTAAGCTCGGCCCACAGCAAGCTCATCAAGAGAGGTGTTGCCTCAGCCGCGCTGGGAAACGCTCTCCAGCGCTCCTGCTATCACCAGGTGCACACCAGCTTTTGTTCCCAAGTGGAGAGGCTGCTCAGTGCAGGATACCCGCGTCCACTCCTCACCGGCGTCGCGGAAAAACTTCTTGAAAAGTGTGCAAAACTGCCGCCTGTGAAGCAGCCAGACGGCGGCAGAAGCAGGTATGCCATCATGCCCTACATTCATGGCGTCTCCCACAGCATAAAGAGAATCGCGCAACGGGCAGGTGTTCGTGTAGTTTTGTCCGCGCCTAACAAGCTAGGTCGACTTTGCCGCCAAGTCAACCGCTAGAAACCCAGACAACCTGCGTGTAAAAATAACCATGCCACACCATTCGTCCAGTGCAAAGCAGGCGTGGTGTACGAGGTGCCTCTCCCCTGTGGTCGCTCCTACATTGGACAGACTGGTCGCTGCCTAAACGATCGCTTAAGAGAGCATGCCTACAGTCTTCGCTCCGGTACTGGCAGTAACTTGGCCTTGCACTACAGTGTTTGTGATCTGTGCCGTAATCCGGGACTTGAATTTTCGCAGTGCATGATCCGCAGATGCCACCATGACGCGTGTGCCCGAGAAATCTTTGAGGTGACTGCCATTGCAAGGAGTGGTGCGTCTTGCGTCAGCACTCCGTCTGTGGCCTTGTCTGAGGCAGAACTAACATATCTCCGGAACCGTCACAATTCGTGGGAAATCCAAGTCTAATCAGTGTCTATTTTTTGCCCATGCGCAGTGATATACCCTTCTTTTCTTTCTTTCTTCTTTGGTAGATATGTGTTCCTTTTTGAATAAAGAATTCAGTCGTCAGTCAGCGCTGGTGTGTGTCTCCCTTGTCTTCCTGTCCTGTTTTTTCGCGCTGTTCCCCTTTCGAGTATGTACCGACTAGCCCAAGCCTCTACGGTCTTGTAATTGGAGATCGCAGGGAGAGGCCTTCGTCCTGCAGTGTACGTAAAAAATAGGCTGATGATGATGATGAATCACTACCCAGTCACCCGCCGTAGTTGCTCAGTGGCTATGGTGTTGGGCTGCTGAGCACGGCGGCCGCATTTCGATGGGGGCGAAATGCGAAAACAACCGTGTACTTAGATTTAGGTGCACGTTAAAGAACCCCAGGTGGTCCAAATTTCCGGAGTACCTTTTGCCTTTTTTATGGCGTGCCTCATAATCAGATCGTGGTTTCGGCGCGTGAAACCCCATCATCAATTTTTTTTACTACCAAGTCATCCCCAGCATTGTCCAGAATTTCTTGATTATTGATCAGGCCTTGAAGCAAGCAACTCTCTATTGCTTGCAAACTTTCTACTCCGACCGAATCCACATATATACGGATGGCTCTTGCACTCAGACCAGCTCCACCGGCGCAGTGGTTATAGCATCACGCATCACGATCAATGAGGATCACATACAAGACTTCTCACGTGACATCATCGACCGCTTCGGAGCTTGTTGCCCTCCGAGGTGCCAGTGATTATATTAACAACCAACCGGCTAATCGGTGGGCAATATTATGTGATTCAAAGGCGACCCTACAATGTCTTGTCAGCGCTTCGTCGCGGGTCCTGCGAACAACTCGTCTCGGAGATACGAGAAATGCACCACCGCAAAAGGACATGTGCGCGACGTCGTGTTTCAGTGGCTGCCGGGTCATTGCGGTATTTCCGGCAACGACATCGCCGACGAAGCTGCTAGGAAAGCGCACGAAGGAGCAAATCTTGTTTCTGTGCCTTTATCGAGGACTGACGCAGCCCAACACCTAAGCAAGCTAGCGCACAGTACGACATTGGAGAAGTGGCATACAACTGAATTCACCCAGCATCGGTTGTATTCTCTCGACCCATCTATGCAGCTGCGGCTGTTGCCTGGATTTCCGCGAAATGAGGAAACAATGCTGTACCGCTTACGCTTGGGTGTTGCATTCACCGATGCTTACACGCGTTTGATTGGAATGGCTGTTAGTGCCGTGTGTAATGCCTGCGGTGTCGATGAGTCTATAGAACACCTACTTTGCCCATCTTTCCAAAACGAAAGACATGACCTCTGCAACGTTCTCAATAGAAGACCGTTCACCTTGAGCAAGATCTTGGGACCATGGCCTCGAATATC
The DNA here is from genome assembly GCF_013339745.2 of Dermacentor silvarum. Classification (NCBI taxonomy): domain Eukaryota; kingdom Metazoa; phylum Arthropoda; class Arachnida; order Ixodida; family Ixodidae; genus Dermacentor; species Dermacentor silvarum. Next base: position 3,261,057 of record NC_051164.1, on the reverse strand, counting down.
ACAGCTGCAAATCATAGCTGATGATTGATCATCAGTGATAGAACATAGACATGTTGCAACGTCGGCCATAACAGCGGACTTTCTATTCTCTTAACCTCTCTCTCTCCCCTTTTCCCTTCTCCCAGTATAGGGTAGCCAAGCGGGCTCAGTCCTGGTTAACCTGCCTGCCTTTCATTAAATTATTTTCTCTCTCTCTTGATTATTGATCGATTATCGATTAGCTATTGATAGGCTATCAGAAGGTGATGCGAGGCGCACCTGTGCGCAGTGACAGCATCGCTAGGCGAGTTTTTGCAAACACTACGCAGGGAAGCAATAAGCTTAAACCGCTCCGCTGTTAGAAATGTAATGATGCGTGCACTCAGTTCCTGAAAGCGCAAGGGGCACCCAACACGACTCAGCGTATTCTCTTAGAGCTCTTCTTAGATGGCCCAGAACAGGTCACCAAACATCTCTTCGTTTGCGTTTTTTTTTCCCCGGTTGGTTAGACAGATGCGAGGGAAGGTTCGGGAACACTTTCGGCACTGCACCCTCGGCAAGTCTTCACTTGTCTCGTGGCACCTTAACCGTCTGTCCATTCATAATATGCACAAACACTTTAGGATGTCCTGCTCATGAAAGTGTAAATCACACACCATGGATTTCGCAGAGAGATCCCGGTTGGCACGAGGAATCGCTCTGTTCAACGCCGAGCGAAGTTCGCATTGCTTGGAGCACACAAGAAGTGGCGCGCAGAACTGTCGACATCGTTCGATAGCCGCTTGTTGCAGCCAGGAACGCAGCAAGTCGGCATCGTCTGCTAATATCCTTAACAAACACGGCGAAGGCTAGAGTTTCGCGGATGACATGCTTCTTGAAATCCGCCGTCAACAACAACCACAGAATCATAGGCGGAAAGTTCATTTTTCCGCGGGGGGGTGCTGGGGCCCGACCAGCTTTCCGAATCCTGCCCATGTATGTGTCTATATATATATATTATGACGTCTCTGTTGGCAGCACGACGTTTATTCGGCCCGAGTACTTGGGAGCGAACCAGCAAAAGCACGCACGCGATGATGATGATGATCCCACATAACTGAAGATGAGGATCGCGCAACGGAGGATGATGATGATAATATACAGATGAAGACGCGCGTAATAAACGCCCACACTAATCCCCCCCCCCCCCCCCCCCCCCACGTGGAAGCGGCCATCCTGGCCGCAAGTCAAGGCGACGAAGAACGCCGCGTGAAGGGTTTCATGCGGGACACATGAACGACCTCGGTGCTGCGACAACGGCGGTCTGTGGCGGCGACAACAGGAGTTACGCGATAATTGACGGGTGATGTCTGCTCCCGGACGATGTAGGGCCCGATGAAACGCGGCTGGAACTTGTCGCACAAACCAGGTGTGCGAAGGGGCGTCAATAGAAGTATTTCATCACCAGGTCGGAAGGACACAACGCGATGGAGGGTGTCGTAAATGATCTTCCGGTCGTGTTGCCTGGCCGCTGTGTTGACGCGAGCACGCTGGCGACACTGGGCGAGTCGTGAAAGGAATTCTTCGCCAGACGATGCAGATGTGTTGACAGGAGCATCGAAGAAAGAAACGTCTAGAAGGGCGACCATCCGTAAACTAAGTAAAATGGCGAGTAACCGGTGGTACCCTGAACGGCCGTGTCGTAGGCGAAAGTGACGAACGGCAGAAGCTTGTCCCAATACTTGTGATCAGGCTGAATATATACGGCGATCATGTCGGCAAGCGTGCGATGAAATCGCTCTGTCAAGCCGTTAGTCTGTGGATGGTAACTCGAAGCTGTTTTATGGGTGGTACAAGAGGCGCGCAGGACTTCGTTTAAAAGTTGCGAGAGAAAGACCTTTCCACGGTCGCTTAGCAGTACTCGAGGAGCACCGTGGCGCAGAATTATAGCTTGAAGGACGAAGTCGGCAACCGCCAGTGATCACTGATGTTGTCTCAGCGTAGCGCGTCAGGTGGTCGATGGCGGTCACTATCCACCAATTTCCAGTTGCAGCAACAGGAAGGGGCCCGTAAAGGTCGATACCAACAACCTCAAATGGTGTGGCGGGACACGGAATAGGCAGTAATTCGCCGGCAGGCGCAGAGGTTGGGAGTTTGCGGCGCTGACACGGAGAACAGGAACCGACGTATCTCGCCACACTAGTAGAAAGGCCAGACCAATAGTAACGGCTTCGAATGCGATCGTAGGTTTTGTGGAAACCGAGATGGCCAGCTGTCATGTCATCGTGGAATGCTCTGAGGACATCGGCTCGAAGAGAGCGCGGTAGAACGGGCACCCAGCGTTGACCGTCAAGGTGGTAAATGCGCCGATACAGCACGTGATTGTCCAGCTTGAATTGTGCGAGTTGGCGTCGAAGCCGCGCGTTAGCTGGGCGAGAAGCGCCAGAGAGGTGGTCTATCATACGCCGACAATATGGGTCAGCCCGTTGGCGAAATGCAAATGTTTGATCGTCGTCCGGAGAAAGGCGGTCTATTGAGGCTAGAGAGGAAACCGGCACAGAAGTGACATCCGAAGAGCTGCTTTGCGACGCAGTTGCCGAGGTGTCAAGTGGTTGCGCAGGAAGCGGGCAACGAGAAAGAGCGTCAGCATCTTGGTGTGTTTTGCCTGACTTATGAATAATGTCAAGGTCATATTCTTGCAGGCAAAGAACCCAGCGACCCAGCCGTCCAGTCAAGTTCTTGACAGTGGAGATCCTGCATATAGCGTGGTGGTTCGTAACAACTGTAAAATGACGCCCGTGCAAATAGGGACGAAACTTCTGTACGGACCAAACAACAGCCTGGCACTCCTGCTCAGTTATTGTATAGTTGTTCTCGGTATCGGTGACTACGCGGCTGGCGTATGCAACTACTCTCTCGTGCGAAGAGTTGTCGCGTTGCAGAAGAATGGCACCGATGCTGTGGTCGCTAGCGTCTGTGTGCAAGAGAGTCGGTGCAGTCTCATCAAAATGGCAAAGCACAGGTTCAGACGTGAGGGCGCCCTTCAAAATGTCAAAGGGTGCTTCACAATCTTAAGACCAGTGAAAGGGTACACCGGAAGCAAGTAGCTTGTCTAGTGGCATAGGGATGGAGGCAAAGTTCCGTATAAAGCGACGGAAATAAGAAGCGAGGCCAAGGAAGCTTCGCAAGTCTTTAGGCCTTTCTGGGCGAGGGAAGCGAAGGACCGCAGCAATCTTGTCAGAGTCCGGACGTATGCCCTCCTTGCTCACGACATGCCCCAGGACCTTAATAGATCTGCTGGCGAAACGGCATTTCTTCGTGTTGAGCTGAAGACCAGCGTCGGCAAGGCACGTCAGAACTTCATCTAAGCGTTGCAGATGCTGCGGAAATGCGGATGAAAAGACGACAATGTCATCCAGGTAGCAGAGGCAACGTTTCCATTTCAGGCCACGCAGCACGGTATCAATCATGCGTTGAAAAGTCGCAGGTGCATTGCATAGCCCGAAAGGCATGACGTTGAATTCGTAAAGTCCATCAGAGGTGGCAAACGCTGTTTTTTTCTTTATCGTCTTCGTGCATGGGAATTTGCCAATAGCCGGAACGCAGATCGATGCTTGAAAAGTATTCTGCACCTTGTAATGAATCAATGGCGTCGTCAATGCGAGGCATAGGGTATACGTCCTTTCGAGTGATCTTATTGAGGGCCCGGTAATCGACACAAAAGAGCACGGAACCGTCTTTCTTTCGCACTAAAACAATCGGAGATGACCAAGGGCTAGGTGAGGGCCGGATGACCTGTTGTAACATGTCCGCGACATTTTCTTCTATGATTTTCCGTTTGGCTAGGGAGACGCGGTACGGGCGACGGCGCACTATCGACGCATCGTCTGTCTGAATGCGATGCGCTGCAGCTGTGGTTTGGCCCAGAGTCGACAAATGGACATCAAAAGAATTTGCGTGTTTGTTCAACAAAGCAAGCAGCTGCTGCATCTGTGAAGGTGGCAAGTCACTGCTGATGGCTGCAGTAAGGGCGGAGGGATGAGCAGTAGCACAAGTAGAAGGGTTTTTGGAAGACATAGTCGTAAGGGACACGACGCATACAGGCCCAGGGTCGGCCGCGCAAGCTACTGTCGTAGCTCGCGGAAGGAGAATTTTCTCCGATGTCGCGTTCGTGGCGGTGACAAGCACCGAGCCATTGTAAAATCGAACCACACCTGGTGCAAAAGCGATGCCTTTATGAAGGCAACGGGAAGAGGGCAAGACCAAGACGTCACCATGGTCGATATCGGTCGACATAATGGTAATAATGCTGAACAAATGAGTTGTGGCGCAAGGAAAGAAGGAAAAACCAAGGGGAGACAGGATAGGGCGCCAAACTTTCAACTAGTTTATTCCCAGCACCATCACCCAAATATATACATTTCCGAAAAATGCGCACAACGACAAGGCGCAGCACGTGTCACAAGCTACCTCACTGCGCTATCTAAATACAAACATTCACTTTTGTAGAGGGAAACAGAAGGCACACTGACACAACCATCACCCTTCCTCCTTATGTGATACGCCTCGAGCAGTTCATGGGCTAACACTTCTCTGCTTCTTCCTATCACGCGCGTGTCATCATACATCTAATCGGTTGACTATTTGTGACAATGTTAATCACGTATTATCTGTTTTCAGACAGCATGGAAAAGGCCTAAGGTTTACGCATGAGCTTCCACTTGACAATAGGTTGCAGTTTTTAGACATTAACCTGATACTAAATACTACTCATACGTGTTGGAGGTACAGCCCCCGCGCCCGTAAGGACCTTCTGCCTTATGATTCCGCTCACTCAAAGACTGTGAAAAGAGCTACCGCGACACTGTGTCTTAGGTCTGCCTTAAAGAAGTCTTGCGAGCACACAATGGACGACAGTTTTCAGCTACAGGTTTCGAGGTTGGTCGCAGCCGGGTTTCCTTCTGTGGTCATAACCAGTGTGGCTGAATCTTTGCTCCAGAAAGTGAAAGGGTGTAGCAGACAGCCTGAGGCCGTGAAGAAGAAGAGACCACTGGTCTTACCTTACATGCACAAAATCACCCACAATTTGAAAAAAGTTGCTAACAGGCATGACGTTCCAGTCGTTTTCTCGGCCCCCAAACAGGTTGTCTAAGCTTTGCGCCCGCAACCGAACTGACATTGGCGGCAGCGGCAGCATCGAAGAAGCATCGTTGAAGTAACAACCTGCCTTTTTGCAGATAACGTCGGCTGTCCTGTGACGTCGCTACCGTGCTTGCGTAAAGGTCGGACACTTTCGTCATGTGGTACGGCCTTTCGTACCAAAACCACTTCAGTGCAGAAGATGTCAAAGACTTGGACACGTGAGTGCTGTCTGCCGAAATTCAACGGTATGCCCACGATGTTCCGAACAACACGACGCTGACACCTGCCGTGCAACGGAGCTCAAGTGCACAAATTGTCAAGGATCGCACGCTGCATCCTCAAAAGACTGTCCACGTCTAAAGAAAGAGCAGAAAATCTTGAGGAAAATGGCCAGAGACGGATCATCACACAGAGATGCTTCTGCTGCAATAAGGCGACATCGCTCCCGAAAAGGAAAGTCCACGAAATCCTCTTCAGGTTCGAGGGAGATGACTCGTCCTGCAGCGCCGCCTCCTGCTCCATCTGTCTCCAATAAGAGCACGAATGTCAGCGAAAAAAGCAAACATGGTGTTGACACCTCTTCAAGTGAGGAGTGGCCAGAGCTGCCGAAGACATGCCAAACACCAGAGCCACAACATATGACTCGCCACTTGCAGTCCAACGTCGCTGCAGTTGACCACATACGAGACAAGGATTTGCAAGTGATTGCTATGCTGAAGTCGCTCACGAATGGCATGCGTCTACTACTGACAAACATGGATACTCCGGCTGCTCGCAGCGCTCTGCAAGTACTGGACACGTTGACTCCAGTGCTTGAAAGCTTCGTATAGCACTATGGCCCGCTCCTCGCTGCCATTCCACAAGGAAGTCAAGAAAGCCTCTCTGTTGCAGTGGAATGCCCGGGGCCTCAAATCAAGAATTTCAGATTTTAGACACTTTGTCTTCGAAAACCGTTTTCCCATCCTCGTAATTTGTGAACCGAACGTTCAAAATGCCATCCGCATTTCTGGATATGAAGCATTCATGTCCTCTACCTGTGGTGATGTGAGCAAGGTGATTGTATATATAAGATGTGAACTGACGTACGTGTTGCACCTAATCCCACCTCACGACACCAACCAGTACGTTTGTTTAATCGTAAAGACGAAGAAACTTACGTTCACTCTCGTCGCTGCCTACATTGCTCCTTCAAGTCGCTTCGACTCTAAACGACTGCACGACGTGTTATCCACGACACCCGGCCCTACGATCCTCACTGGAGATTTTAATGCTCACCATCCGCTTTGGGGGAGTTTGAAGATGGACTCTAGGGGAAAGAGGCTTGTATCTTTTGCAACACAGCACGACCTTTATTGCCTCAACGATGGTAGTCCAACATATTTACGAGGGATTACATACAGCAGCTGCCTAGACTTGACCCTGGTCTCTCGGCGTCTTGAACGAAAAGTGCAATGGTTCTCAGATATCGAATCACATGGCAGCGACCATATTCCCACGTATGTGAAGATCAAGGGACTATTGAAATACTCCTCCACGACTCTCCAACGAATTGACTGGCCAGCGTTTCGGTCACACATGGAGGAAGTATGTCAGGAAGGAAACCATTCTAGTCTGGAACACGAAATTCAAACAGCCATGAAAGAGGCTACGCGCGGTTTTCAGCCGTTCCCGAAATATGAAGAATTTGAAGCCGAATTGCAGCGACTACGAGCGATTCGCCGGCGGGCGGAAAGAAGATACAGGAGAACAAAATCCATCCACGATCTCAGAGAGGCAAGGCGAATACAAAAGAAGATTCAGCGGCGCATCGATGCGCTCCAATCTCAAAAATGGAAACGATTCTGTGAGTCGTTGGATCCACGTCAGCGCTTATCTCAGATATGGAGGACCGTGCGTGGACTTCGCGTATCACCGCAACAGCGTGTTCCTTTCAAATCTCTCGCTTTGCACCAAGGTTGCAGAGAGATTCAGATTGCTGAAGAATTTTGTTCAAGACTTGCTGGCTTGCAGCCCCAATGTGCACTTACACCATGTGTCACTCCTGCGTCCCGGGACTCCCGTATGGATGTCATGTTTTCGATGGAGGAGCTTGATGCGGCCCTGGCGACTTGCAGGCGCTCTTCGTCACCTGGGCCAGACGGCGTTACCTATACGGCGCTCGGCAATCTTGGCCAGAAGGCGCAACTCGTGCTGCTAAACCATTACAACGAGTCTTGGCGCAATGGTGTGGTTCCACGTGAATGGAAATGCAGCCGCTTGGTACCACTTCTCAAACCAGGTAAATCACCGTTAGATTTGTCATCGTACCGCCCCATCGCTCTGGCCAGCTGCATCGGAAAAATAATGGAAAGAATGGTTTTGACGCGCCTGGAATGGTACCTGGAGAAATACAATGTGTACCCAGATGATATGGCTGGCTTCCGGCGTGGGCGCTCATCCATAGATAATGTCATCGATTTGGTCACATTTGTTCAACATCAAAAACGTCTGAAACGACTCACTGCGGCATTGTTCCTTGACATAAAAGGCGCCTACGATAACGTAGCACATTATGCCATTATAGAGGCTCTGATTGAAGCCGGAATTGGTGGCCGCACTTTTCAGTGGCTATGCAGCTATCTGACCGACAGACATTTCTTCGTGATGACCGAGGATGGCACCACGACTCACTACCAAACATTCCGTGGAGTACCACAAGGTGGGGTGTTGAGCCCGACACTATTCAACTTAGTGCTCATTGGCCTAGTCAGATGCTTGCCCAACACCGTTGGAATATCAATCTATGCTGACGATATCTGCATCTGGGCGTCTGCTGTAACACGACTGCAGGTACGAGCAAGGCTACAAAAGGCAGCTACGTTAACATCACTGTACTTACGAAAACAGAACTTGGAGCTGTCTTCAGAGAAATGCTGCCTTGTTACATTCACTCGGAAGGCAATGAGGCCTTACTCTGTAAGTGTCAATGGGCAAACAATTGCAAACGCACGGAAACACCGCTTTTTAGGGGTAATTATCGACCGCGACCTTTCATGGAGCCCGCACGTTTCATACCTAAAGAAGAGGTTAACGACCATAACACACCTCCTTAAATTCCTCGGTGGAAAATCATGGGGCACATCGGTGCGGTCAATGCTGCAGCTTTATTGTGCCGTATTCCTCTGTTTCGCAAGATACAGCCTCCCGGTGCTAGGCAACACCTGCAAAACAAACCTGCGTGTACTCCAGGGACTACAAGCTCAAGCCCTAAGGACGTGTCTCGGTCTTCCGAAGTGTGCGTCTACGGCGGCAACGATTGTCATTGCGCGAGACCACCCAATATCAACGTACTTAGCCACCGACGCCCTCAGGGCGCATATTCGGCACGTTGCCCGACTACCTTCCCACCATCTTGCATCTTTACTTACAGAAAGACCACACACAACTTTCAGTCGTATAATTGCAGCCAATCATACCTCGTTGCCATCGAACTACATGCCTGCAGCAAGACCATCCTCACCGTTATGGTGCCTGCACAAACCTGACATACGCCTCACCATCCCAGGAATCACAAAGAAAGCTCACATGCCGTCATCTGCCCTGAAACAGGCCACGTTAGGACTTTTACATGAGGTTCACAGTGCCCGCGTACATGTTTATGTCGATGGCTCAGTCACACCTACAAGTTCAGCTGCTGCAGTGGTGATTCCAGCAAGATCCGTCAAGATGCAGCTAAAGACGTCACATGTCTCATCAACAACAGCTGCTGAACTGGTAGCCCTCCGTGCGGCTCTTCATTTCATTCTGGAGGAACCACCCCATCCATGGTCAATCTTCTGTGACTCCAAGGCAGCCCTACAGAGTTTACTCTCAGTACTGCGCCATGGATCACATGAGCAGCTCGTCGCAGAGATAAGACAAGTACACCATCGCATAATTGATGAAGGGCACAATATAATATATCAGTGGTTGCCTAGTCACTGTGGCATACATGGCAATGATCGAGCGGACGCAGCGGCCCGATCTGCTCATGACGGTGTCAACTGCGTTGCCATTCCTCTTTCGAGAGCCGACGCAGCGAAAAAACTTTCCGCGCTTGCGCGTGAACTAACATTGATGCAATGGAATTCCTCCGATTTCACAAGTGCCCGCCTTCATGCCCTGAACCCTAATTTACAGCTTCGTATTCCATTCGACCTTCCACGACGGGACTGCACACTTCTAATCCGTCTATGGCTTGGAGTAGCATTTTCAAATGCGTACTCCTTTCGTATCGGAATGGCCAATAGCCCACTTTGTGAATCCTGCGGGTGCAACGAAACAATCGCACACCTTCTTTGTGAGTGCCCTCGTTTCAACCCGCAGAGAGCAGCTCTCTCAGCGACAATAGATCAACTGGACAAACGCCCAATAACAGAAAAGAACATCCTTGGAAACTGGCCTACACAAACAACGGCGCGAGCCGCCCTGAAGGCACTGCTGCGTTACTTGAAAGACACCGGACTCAGTGAGAAATTGTGACTCTGCATTGTGTTACTTAGGACGGAACGTTCAGACAATGCAACACGAGAACGCCTTCGCGGACTTCTTGACAGTGCCCACAGAAACAGTTCTGTTTTGTGTGCGTGTGTGATTTTCTTGTTTCCTTCCTTTTTGTTTATTCTTTATTTTCACTTATTTTTCTCTCTCTCTCCTTTCGCATCCCTTTACCCCTCCCCCGGTACAGGGTAGCCAACCGGAGATAACCTCTGGTTAACCTCCCTGTCTTTCCTTTCCCTTTTTCTCTCTCTCTCTCTCTCTCTCTCTACCGTGCTTGCTTCAATCTTTGTGGGCGTAGCTCGGCGAGCGTCTCTGCTGCAAGCTCTCTTTGTCCGGATCACGCCGCAGTCTTCATCAAGCGCCACCGTCGAAGAGCAAGCTATAAAGTAGTGGAAATCGAGGCCTGCTTTCACATTGGCGGCAGCGGCAGCATCGAAGAAGCATCGTTGAAGTAACAACCTGCCTTTTTGCAGGTTAGTATTTCTATACTTCGTACTTTTTTTCCTATTGCTGATGCTGCTGCTGCTGCTGCTGCCAAATTTGTGACCATGTCCTGCAATGTGATATGTGCCACTTGTGAGCTAACGCTTACTGTTTTAGACTCTACCATTGAATGTAGTGACTGTACTTCTAAATTTCACACCGGAAAATGCTCAGGAATCTCGGACACGACAATTAGGTCAAAGGGAGATGCATACCGCCTGGCTTGGCGCTGCACGTCTTGTAGAAGACAGAAATTGCGTGTGCAACCCAACAAATCTAGTGATGATTCTGACGCGCAAGACGTGCGGCAGTTGTTAATGACAATTAACGGAAAGCTTGACCAGCTGTTGCCACTCCGAGAAGTAGTTGAAGGCATTGAAGATACTTTACAATTTCTGAGCGAACAGTACGATGAACTGCAACAACGAACAGAGCGAAATGAAAATGAGATCAAGGAACTAAAACGCAGAACCGAAAGGCTTGAAGGAAACGAGAGTGACATCAATCAGCTGCCAGCTGAAATTGACCAACTTGAATGGAGGAGCCGTCGCTTAAACCTGGAATTTCATAGGATTCAGTACTCTGAAAAAGAAAACCTGCTCGAAAAGCTAAACAATGTAGCCGTGAAGCTCGAACTTCCACAGCTCTCAGAAAATGACGTTGTTTCAGTTCACCGGCTGCCGTCAAAAAAAGAAAAGATACCGGGTATAATCTGTCGCTTCGCGAAACAAGCCGATAGGGACCGCTGGTGGAAAAGCAGAAAGAAGTTGCGTGAATCGAAAGACGATGTATTCCTGCTTGAAAATGTGACAAAAAGGACCCGTGATTTACTCTTTGAGACAAAGATATGGGCGAAGCGCGCGAACTACAAATATGTGTGGCATAGCAACAGCCGTGTTCTTGTCCGAAAAGCAGACGGTGAACGCGCAGTGGCTGTTTCTACCGCGAGAGATCTTGATAAGCTCGTTTAAAAACAGTTCTTGATAACGATGACTTGTGCAAGTGGGGAGACTTACACATTGCCACAAGTATTCAGTCAGCATTTAGGTAAAAAATTTCTGCAATCCTTTAAATGCTTTCATCTGAACATCCGCTCAGTCTCAAATAAAAAAAACGACCTCTACTTGTTTTTGAACAGCTAGGGCAATCATTTGATACGATACTGTTAACAGAAACATGGTCAATGAACGATACAGACATTTTCCGTATCCCAAATTATAGTACCTTCTACTTAAATCGGTCATCCTCTCGCGGAGGCGGAGTATGCATCCTGGTAAAGGAAGTATTCGAGTGCGAATTACTGCCCGAACTCTCTGCAATAACAACTGACTATGAACTTCTAGCAATAAAAATGCATAACACCGTTATTATAGTATGCTATCGCCCTCCCAGTGGCAGCGTAAGCAATTTTTTTGATAAATTAGAAGAAATCTTTGAGTTTGTTAATAAAAATCGGCTTGATTTAATTTACGGCAGGGACATCAATATTAATATGATGAAAAACGATTCCCAAACTTTACAATTAGATATTTTACTGAAAATGAATGGTTTAGTGAATAATTAACTTACCCACTAGAGTTACTGAAAATTCATCATCGTTAATTGATATTTTTTTCACAAATATCACCCCTGAAAAAGTTAAGGCGGCTGTATTTGCCTATGACCTCAGCGACCACTTACCTATATTTATTTGCGCCAAAGGGCATGTACGGGAAAAGGTAACGCAGCCAATGCAGCAGATGCAAAAAATAACCCCACGCAGTTTGTCTATATTTCGGGAACAAATAGAAAATGTTTGTTGGGAAGATGTATATAAATTCAACGAAGCAAATAGGGCCTACGAAAAATTTCTTCACATTGTCAAATCGATATATGAATCTAGCTTTTCCTCAGTGCGCGTTAAGCCAAGCAAAAAAATTCGGAAGCCATAGATTAACTCTGAGCTTCGCAGACGAATCGCGCATAAAAATGTTCTCTATGGCAAATTTATTTCAACTAAAGATATAGAATTATTCCGCCAATTCAAAGTGTACCGTAATCGCCTAGATAAAGATATAAAAAAAGCTAGACGAGAATATTTTGCAAATTTCTTTGCAACTGCTGCTGGATGCTCTGAGATTATGTGGAAAAGGCTCAACTCTGTATTAAGGCATCATCCGCCTATCAGTAAAGTTCTTAAATTAGATATTAATGGCATATAATTATCTGGGAAGCGACTTGCAGATACATTTAATACATATTTCGCAAGTGCAGGTAATACGCCTATGCTACCAAATGACCTTAGTAATATTCCGGTTAATAGCAATACTATTTTCCTTAAACCTGTGGATGAAAACGAAATAAGCCACATAATTCAAAATCTTAACAACAGCAGTGCGAAAGATATTGACGGGTTACAGTGAAAACCTTTAAAATACGTTGTTGATATTCTGGCTCCATGCATTGCATATATTTTCAACCTTTGTCTCAATCAGGCTATTTTCCCCAGTAAAATGAAAGAAGCTCGCATTAGTGTCCTATATAAAAAAGGTGACAAAAATGACATGAGCAACTATCGTCCAATATCAATCCTCCCTATGTCCTCGAAGGTACTTGAAAAAGTAATTTTAAATCGGTTTATGGATTTTGAGCAAAAACATAACCTTCTAAATGAATGCCAATTTGGCTTTCGCAAAGGTCTCAGCACGGAGTGTGCCTTACTTTCTCAGAAAGAGTTAATTTCAAGGGCAATTGATGAGGGACAGCTGGTTCTGGGGTTGTTTGTAGATTTTACAAAAGCATTTGATTGTGTCAATCATTTACTTCTTATTAGGAAACTCCTACGTTATGGCTACCGCGGGAAGGCTGCATCCCTCATCACATGTTATCTAGAACACCGCAAGCAAAGGGTCGGTATTAATGATGAACTCTCTAGTCCACTGCCCGTTTCTTGTGGCGTGCCACAAGGCAGTATATTGGGACCTTTCCTATTTAATTTATATATTAATGATATCATTAGTATCAGTATCAAGGCAAACTATATAATTTACGCCGATGATACTAGCATATTTCTGATAAGTCGGCGGATGAATTAGTTGAGGAAGCAAACTTAATCCTTCAAAGATTACATGAATGGACATGTAAAAATAGTCTTAAAATAAACACAAACAAAACAAAAGCAATAGTTTTCCGGAGCAAAAATAAAAACGTAATAATTAATACGCCTATATTGCTAAATTTAACGCCTATCGATATTGTTCCATGCTTTAAAACTTTAGGCGTTATTTTCCAAGAAAACTTATCATGGGATATGCATGTAAATTCCTTGGCGACAAAATTATCTCAAACAATCGGGCTTGTTTACCGTAACCATCATATACTGCCAACAAAAATAATGATGATTTTCAACACACTGTTTCTTTCTAGTCTAAACTACTGTCACTTAGTTTGGGCTACTACCACACAGGGAAATTTGGAAAAACTTTATGTACTGCAAAAAAAATTCTTACGAGTCGTAGAAAACGTTCCAAAATATGTTCATACACGTGATTTTTTCATAAAATATAATATAATGCCAATTGCCAATATGTACGATTATCGACTCTGTAGAGCATGCAAACAAGAAATAAAAAATGGAGTCAGCTTTCTAAGAACACTAGCGGATCTAAAAATCAACATTACAGCATATACGACAAGGACGAGAGAGTTTTGGAAAGTCGAAACTGTTAGAACGACATACGGACAACAAACTCTTCGTAACAATCTGCCAAGGCTACTGAATAAATTACAGAACGAAACCAGTGGATTGGAAAATACCTCTTTGAAAGCTCTGTATAGTTATTTCTGCCTGCACTAGATTTTTTCCCTGGCTTTCGCAATCTTTTTTTTTTTTTATCGGAACTAACTAGTCCCATTGCATATATTCTTGTTACTTTCGTTTGTTTAGTCTGTATGAGAAATGTTAATGTTACGGCTTGTGTTTCTGATTATATTTTTCTCGCCCTTGTGTTTTTTCGAACAGTTGCGATACCGTTATGCCTACCATTGCTCATTTGTCCTTATTGGTTGGAGATGCTTTTTTCTTTTTCCTTTTATTATGCCCTGTTGTTAGGACACAATTTTTTTTGTTCTTCATTTGCTCTGCATGGTTTGCGATGGTTAATTTTGTGCAAATGGCATTTGCAAACAATGATGTACTGCTTCTGTGTGTACTAACGTCGCGCAAACGCCAATGCGGGGGCCTGCGGCTTCGTCAAGCTGTCCATGTGGCAGCTTTTTCTGCATGCCCCTCGCGTCATGTACTGATGCGTTATGTACTGATGCAAATAAACATCATTGTCATTGTCATTTCATATCAAAAAGGCCAAGCTTTCATGCGGAAAGAAGCACGCCAGTAAGCCGGTACTGCGTAGCATGGTGGGCGTCGTTTACGAAATTCCATTGAGCTGCGGCAAGTCATATATATAGGCCAAACAGGCCGCTGTGTTAATGACCGTCTAAGGGAGCATGTTTTATCAATTAAAAATGGTGTGGGTTCACACCTGCCGCTCCATTGTGCCTCGCATGGCTGTGCACCACGGTTTGATGACACGCGCGTGATAGGAAGAAGCAGAGAAGTGTTAGCCCGTGAACTGCTCAAGGCGTATCACATAAGGAGGAAGGGTGATGGTTGTGTCAGCGTGCCTTCTGTTTCCCTCTACAAAAGTGAATGTTTGTATTTAGATAGCGCAGTGAGGTAGCTTGTGACACGTGCTGCGCCTTGTCGTTGTGCACATTTTTCGGAAATGTATATATTTGGGTGATGGTGCTGGGAATAAACTAGTTGAAAGTTTGGCGCCCTATCCTGTCTCCCCTTGGTTTTTCCTTCTTTCCTTGCGCCACAACTCATTTGTTCAGCTATGCACCAACTCGCCCAACGCACTACCTTACTAATGGTAATAATGCCCTGTCGGCCAGGAGGCAGTTCGGTATCTTCCGCAGCGATCAGGCGCAACGGCGTGTACCTGTCTTCCCCAAGTAAGTAGTCGGTGTCCGTAAGATGGACGACGCGTTGGCCACAACGAATAGCCGCGGACGCAGCAGAGAGAAAATACCACCCTAAAATAGGTTGATGAGCGCACGGGGACAGCACAGCTAATTGTATATGGTGCAGGATATCATCGATCAAGACACGGGCAGTGCAAAGAGTGGAAGTTCGAACAGGGTCTCCTTGGGCTGCAACTAGCGTCGGTCCATCGTATGGCGTCGTGACTTTCCTTAGACGGGAACATAAATAGCGTGAATAACAGAAATTCTCGCACCTGTGTCCACCAAAGCATCGACGGGCACTCCTTGGACGAACACTGAGAGCATATTGGACGGGCGCGCTGGAGGAATATCAGTCCTGGTGTCGTATGGAGTTTGTCCTCCAAAAACTGCATCGCTTAGTTTTCCGGACGAATGTTGGAGTTGAGTGAGACGGGCCGTAGTGGTGACGTGGAGGGGCGGAACGGCGAAGGGGAGCGGCGTCTGGCTGAACGGTAAGGGCTTCGGCCTTCAGAAGCTGCGGGCGGAGAAGTAGAGCGGGGCGGGGGTGAAGAGAAACGCCGGCTTTGGGAAGACACTCTACCGGAAAAGTTGCGTTCAGAGATGTAACCCCGACGCTCGTCCTGCTGGCGCTTGCGGCAGAAACGTGAAATGTGGCCGCGATAGCCGCAGTATAATAGCACGTGGGACGTGACGGACGCCATGGCGGATAGTACAGGGGGCTGGGTGCTCCGGGAGTCAGTGCAGTCAAATGGGCTGATGAGAGCTCCGGCGGCATCGACGAGATGTTTACTGGCGGCGCGGCAGCAACCGACGCGTACGTGGGTAGCGGCACCGTGGAGTTGACGTTGCCTGGAGGCGTGGAAGCGACTTCCGCGTACGTTGGTAGGGGACGAGAGACGGAGGGTAGCACGCGCGTGGAGCAGGTCAAGGACGCCAGTTCATCCCTGATGATGTCACGCAAGGCTGCGCTAGAAGGCGCGCTGGGGCACACGGACGGTGACGACAAGCCCATTGACTGTAATTCTTCGCGTATCATAGCTCGTATCATGACACGCAGATGTGGGTCCGCCGTAGAAGAATAGTCGCCAACGTCCGGCTGAAGACGAACAGACTCAAGTTCGTCCAGGCGCTGACACGTTGTGACAATGTCAGCGATTGTAGCGGGGTTCTTGATGGCAAGAGCATTAAAGGTGACAGATCTAATGCCTTTCAGAATGTGGCGCACTTTCTCTGACTCTGGCATAGAAGAACTCACACGGCGGCAAAGCGCTAGAACATCCTCTATGTACGATGTTTAAGACTCGCCTGGCTGCTGTTGGCGAGTATCGAGAGTTTTCTTTGCGATGGTAGAACGAACAGCCGGTGTACCAAATACTTGGCGCAGCTGCTGCTTGAAGGCAGCCCAGTCAGTAAAGTCGATCTCGTGGTTGAAGAACCATGTCTGCGCCACACCTGTCAGGTAGAAGGAGACGTGGCGGAGCTTGTTGGGGTCGTCCCAACGATTAGCGGAACTTACTCGCTCGTAGTCGTCCAGCCAGTCCTACACATCTTCACGAAGACCAGCGAAGAGATGGGGGTCACGCTGGTGGCTGCTTAGGATGTAAGGGTGGTGTCAGAACGGTAGCGGTAGAAGTGGAAGGTGGTGCGTCCTGAGACATGCTAGCGGACAGTGGGCGCAAGCGGCGGCCTGAACGTAGCTCCAGGGGGTAGACTGAGCGGGCAGAGGACTGAGGATCGAAGAGCTCCTCCACCACTTATGACGTCTCTGTTGGCACGACGTTTATTCGGCCCGAGTACTTGGGAGCGAACCAGCAAAAGCACACACCCGATGATGATGATAATATACAGATGAAGAAGACGTGCGTAATAAACGCCCACAATATATATAAATTTGACTACTTGAATAAGTGCTTTCGCCATAAAGCGAGAAAGAGAACATTGTTAGCAAGAGCTATATATATATATATATATATATATATATATATATATATATATATATATATATATATATATATATATGTATGTATGTATATATATATATGTATATATATATATATAGCTCTTGCTAACAATGTTCTCTTTCTCGCTTTATGGCGAAAGCACTTATTCAAGTAGTCAAATTTTCGCTGTTGTCGCCGAGCTGTTCCGTATTAAATCCCAAAGCCATATACATTAGCGACCCGTACACTGTGGGTGCGGGAAAAACCACGTAACAGTGAGCTGAAAAGTATGGCGGCTTGATGGGCATTGTCTTCCCACGCACTCAATATTCGGGTTAGTTGTAGGTCACGTAATCAAACGCGAATGGGAAGGAGAGCAGGCGTCTTCTCTAGCCCTGCCGTAGCTGTGAATGACTGTGCGCGGCTGACGCTTATGCGGCCTGCGTGCCATATCTAATTGTTGGTAATCATTGGTGGATGCAATGATCATGGGCGATCTTGCTTGCCGGGCTGTCTTTCAGCATCCCTAGTTTTGCACAGTTAAGAGACAGAGGTTATTGCAGATCACTGACAGAGGCCATCTGTAGTGGACTTAAAAATAGGCAGATAATGATGATGAATCTAATTTTCGGAGTTGCGGTAAATCACGCGGCTGTACGAACCGTTCGCCTCTGCGTTGTGAAAGCGAGTGCTTGAGGTCATGCACTGAGGTATTTACAGGTTTACATGGTCCGTGCATTACACTATGCTTGTTATTTCAATTTTAGGTGAATGTTTACTACAATTTATATGGCCACTCTAAGTAACGTATAGACTCGTGTAAGGGCCGCACTTTTCTGTCGCGATTTTGAGGGGCCTTTTATGGTACCGGGCTATTGACGTCATTTTTCCAATTACGAGTATTAAATTCGCCGTAAACCTCTGCGATCGTCTCCTCTCGGCATCCAGTAGCGACGCGCGAAAGTACGCTGCGCGCGACAATTCGCTGTCAAGCGCACGGAACACGATTGCTTCTCGGTTGGATGTCGATTGCTTCACGATTGCTTCTCGGTTGGAATATTGGCTGTCAAGTTGGGGGTACGGCTCTTACACGGGTGCGATTCTTACAGGGATTTACACGGTAACAATGTTGCTTCGTGTAATTGCCTTCTACTTCGCCATCACCAACACTGCATCGCCTTCCCGACCAAACTGCACTCTTTTTTTTAGCCCTTTGATCTCAAGTATAAGCGCTGCTGCGCATGACTTCTACATTTCAATTTATTCTGATTTCGAGTGAATCCGGCTTGGCATCATTTCGGTTACTGAGAGAATTCTATATAGAAAGTGTTTCAACTAACACTTTCAAACATTTTTAGAGGTTGCCTGTGGCAGATAGCACAATTCTAGCTCATGAGCTTGTCTAAACACTCGAAGAGGCGGACAGTACTTGCATAAAAAATTGAAATGCATGATCGAATAATTAACAAAAATTAACCATTTAAGTTTTTAGCTAATTAGCTTATGACCCATGTTGCAAGTTACAAATTCTAGCCGTGGAGTTCGGATCCACTTGCAACTAATTCTAAGGCAGACACCAGTGTCGAGATATTAATTCTCTAACATTGCAGAGAAATGCATTGGCGTGCCAGTCACTTTCTTAACAAAACGTCGTTTTATGCATCGAAGCACAAAAGTACGAATAGATATATATTCGTACTTTTATTATTCGTACATGTAATATTTTATGAATAGATATATAAACCACGATCTGATTATGAGGCACGCCGTAGTGGAGGACTCTGGAATAATTTAGACCACCTGGGGTTCTTTAACGTGCACCTAAATCTAATTATACAGGTGCTCTAACATTTCGCCTCCATTGAAATGCAGCCGCCGTGGCCGTTATTTGATTCCGCGACCTCATGTTAGCAGTCCAACACCAGAGCCACTAAGCAACCACGGCGGGTAAGCACAAAAGTAACTGGAACACCAATGCATTTCTCCGCAATTTTTGGGAATATCGCGAGACTGGTGCCATCCTGAGAATTAGTTGCTAGTGCATCCGCCTTGTGAACTCCTCGGCTAGAATTTCTAAATTGCAACATCGGCCAAAAGTTAATATGTTAAAAGCCTAACTGGTGAATTTTTGTTAATTAGTCGAATATGCATTTCAATTTTTGGGCAAGTAACCCCCCCCCCCCCCCTCCGGGAAAACTCCGGTGGGTGCTCGAGCCCCAGAGCCCCCCCTCCCCCCCTTCCGCAGTCGGCGCCTAAGCACAGAATACACCAACGCTGCACCGCGTGTCTCGTCCGGCCAGTGGAGAAGTCTCTGGAGTCTCTGGAGAAGTTGGTACACCGGCTGTTCGTTCTACCATCGCAAAGAAAACTCTCGATACTCGCCAACAGCAGCCAGGCGAGTCTTAAACATCGTACATAGAGGATGTTCTAGTGCTTTGCCGCCGTGTGAGTTCTATGCCAGAGTCAGAGAAAGTGCGCCACATTCTACGCGTGTCTCGCGTAGCCGGCTAGTGGAGAAGTGAAACTGGGTGCGACGGCACGGGCGGGTGGCGGTTCCGCGTAACGCCGCCGAGTTTTACAACTGCAGCTGGTCTAGTAACGTTGGCTGCGCTTTCGCTGGCGCGGCGTCCCCGTGCCGAGCGCATATGCGCGTCAACGCTGCGTCTGACTATTAAGTGGCCTTAAAAAGACTGCGCGCCGACCCCGAGTATCGTCTCGATACTAGGGGTCGGCTAAATTTGGCTAATAACCCACCAAGCCAAACCAAATTAAGCAAGGGAAAGCAAGAACAAAGCGAAGCAAAGCCAAATTAAGCAAAGTTAAAGTTAGGGAAGGGCCAACAGCTGCGCTGTTTGCCCAGTCTTGATACCACTAGATGGGAAGCTGCCCCTAATTTTTTTCGAGTGTTATTTTATAAAAATGCCATTAAATTGCAGGTGCCCGTGTCGTGGTGTTAATTTCCACCGGCAGCAGACGTTGCAATTCCAGAGGCACAGTAAAGGGAACACGAACTTAATGCCAGTCACCGGTTTAATATGCGCTCTCAAGCACCGCTGATTAAGTGATGCTCATTTTAGAATCAGGGCACCACTTCAGCCAACCAAGAGAACAGGCTGGCTTCAGGAAGGGATATTCTACGATGGATCATATCCATGTCAATCAAGAAATCTGAGGAGTACACTCAATCTCTCTATATGGCTTTCATAGATTATGAAAAGGCATTTGATTCAGTAGACATACCAGCAGTCATAGAGGCATTGCGTAAATCAAGGAGTACAGGAGGCATACGTGAATATTGTCACGTAGTAGTGACGCTGAAGAAAACAGTCGTAAAACTGTGTACAACGAAACTGGTTGTTTATTGGGCGAACCTGTGCCCACAAAAGCAAGGTACACTCAAAGCACAACGATAGCGGCGAACACAGTCGGTGATCGTCGAAAATCTGATCAGCGGCGAAGCGCGTCGGCTTTTATACCTGAGTCATCGAAGGTTCCAGATTAATCCCTGATGCCCGCGTGTCTTCCAGAAAGTTCTAGACAATTCGCGTCGGTCATACAATCAGATAACATAAGCGTCGGTGAAAACAGGCAACGGAAAGAAGCATATCGGAAGTTCCTGCCTGTATCGGAAGTTCTAGAAACTTCCGATACAGGCGCGTCCTGCGCCGAGCGATAACGTTTAACTTTTGTTAGCCGGTGGAAAGCGGCCACCGGTGAAAGATAAACATGTATACGTGTCAATACCCTCCCCTTAAAAAGCATCGTCCCGATGCTACAAACACGAAAGCGAAAACCATGCGTAATAAAAAAAAATTAACAAAGCAACAAAGTACCTAACGTCGTCAGCGGGCGTAGAAAGGTTTAAGACGCACCACATGGATGACTTCAGGTCGTGCCCGGCGCCGCTGTGATTGCGAAATGCCGTCTGGCACGACCTCATAGTCCAGTGCGCCAATACGTCGGATTATCTTATACGGTCCGAAATAGCGACGCAACAGTTTCTCGCTAAGTCCTCGTCGGCGTATCGGAGTCCAGACCCAAACACGGTCGCCGGGCTGGTACTCGATGTAGCGTCGTCGTAGATTGTAGTGTCGGCTGTCGGTCCTCTGCTGGTTCTTGATGCGCAGGCGGGCGAGCTGTCGACCTTCTTCGGCACGCTGCAAATAAGTGGCAATGTCGAGATTTTCTTCGCCAGCGACGTCTGGTAGCATGGCGTCAAGCGTCGTTGCCGGGTTCCTTCCGTAGACCAGGTTGAACGGCGCCATGTGCGTCGTTTCTTGCACGGCCGTGTTGTATGCGAAGGTCACGTACGGAAGGATGGCATCCCACGTCTTGTGTTCGACGTCGACGTACATTGCCAGCATGTCGGCGATGGTCTTATTTAGGCACTCGGTGAGGCCATTCGTCTGCGGATGGTTGGCGGTGGTGCGGCGATGGCTTGTCTGGCTGTACCTCAGGATGGCTTGAGTTAGTTCTGCCGTAAAGGCCGTGCCTCTGTCGGTGATGAGGACTTCTGGGGCACCGTGACGCAGGAGGATGTTCTCAACGAAGAATCGGGCTACCTCGGCGGCACTGCCTTTGGGCAAGGCTTTTGTTTCGGCGTAGCGGGTGAGGTAGTCCGTAGCGACGACGATCCATTTATTCCCGGACGTCGACGTCGGAAAAGGCCCCAGTAAGTCCATCCCGATCTGCTGGAACGGTCGGCGAGGTGGCTCGATTGGCTGTAGAAGTCCGGCTGGCCTTGTCGGCGGTGTTTTGCGTCGCTGACAGTCGACGCATGTCCTTACGTAATGGGCGACGTCGGCAGAGAGGCGAGGCCAGTAGTATTTTTCTGGTATCCTCGCGAGAGCGCGTGAAAAACCGAGATGTCCAGCCGTTGGGTCGTCATGGAGAGCTTGCAGAACCTCTGGACGCAATGCTGAGGGTACCACGAGGAGGTAGTTGGCTCGGAGAGGCGAGAATTTCTTCTTTAGTAGAATGTCGTTTTGCAAGAAAAACGACGCCAATCCTCGCCTGAACACCTTCGGCACAATGACGGTCTTGCCTTCCTTAGTTTCGGGTCGGTTCGTTGTTCGGCGAATTCGTCGGCACTGATGGGTCCCAAGAAAGTGTCGTCATCCTGGTCGTCTTGTGGCGGCGGTTCGACGGGGGCGCGAGACAAACAATCGGCGTCAGAGTGATTTCGCCCGGACTTGTAAACGACGGTGATGTCGAATGCTTGAAGTCTCAGGCTCCAGCGTGCGAGGCGGCCTGAAGGATCCTTCAACTTAGCTAGCCAACACAAGGCATGGTGGTCGCTCACAACTTTAAAGGGCCCGCCATAGAGGTAGGGGCGAAACTTTGATGTAGCCCAGATGATGGCGAGGCACTCCTTTTCTGTTGTGGAATAATTTGCTCCCGCCTTCGATAGCGACCGGCTAGCGTAACTTACAACCCTTTCTAGTCCGTCAGTCCTCTGCACAAGCACGGCGCCGAGTCCTACGCTGCTTGCGTCGGTGTGGACTTCGGTATCGGCGTTTTCGTCGAAATGCGCAAGTATTGGCGGCGATTGCAGGCGTCGCTTCAGTTCTTCGAATGCTTCGACTTGCGGCGTCTCCCACTTGAACTCGACGTCGGCCTTCGTGAGATACGTCAGTGGCTCAGCGATCCGTGAAAAATTCTTGACGAAGCGCCTGTAATAGGCGCACAGTCCAAGAAATATACGCACTGCCTTCTTGTCAGCGGGCGGAGGAATGTTGGAGATGGCCGCAGTTTTCTGAGGGTCGGGGCGCACTCCAGACTTGATGACGTGGCCCAAAAACAAGAGCGCCTCATATGCGAAGCGGCACTTTTCGGGCTTTAACGTGAGTCCGGAGGTTTTGATTGCTTGAAGAACTGTTTCAAGGCGCCGCAGGTGTTCTTCGAAGCTTGAGGCAAACACAACGACGTCGTCCAAATAGACGAGGCAAGTCTGCCACTTCAAGCCTGCCAGTACTGTATCCATGACGCGTTGGAAAGTCGCAGGTGCCGAGCAAAGACCAAACGGCATGACCTTGAACTCGAACAATCCGTCTGGTGTTATAAAGGCAGTCTTCTCCCGGTCCCTCTCGTCGACTTCGATTTGCCAGTAGCCGGTTTTGAGGTCCATCGACGAAAAATACTTTGCGTTGTAGAGTCGATCCAAGGCGTCGTCAATCCGTGGGAGGGGGTATACGTCCTTCTTCGTGATCTTGTTGAGGCGACGATAATCGACGCAGAAACGTAGGGTTCCATCCTTCTTCTTCAATAACACCACGGGGGTGTAATGTTATTGGGTGCAGGATCATTCCAGAAAGAGATAGAAGCAGCACGCCGAAGCACAAACACACATCAGACTTGTATTGGACACCAGTGGCGTAGCCAGAAATTTTGTTCGGGGGGGGCTCAGGTTGCAGCGCGGCCTCCTCCTTATAGAAGTTGTCGAGGGATCAAATACATGAATAATAACTGCATTGCTAATGCCATTGTATATTAGATGCTGCAAACGAATTATTGAACGCTACGCACTGTCAAGTAAAATATGTATTTTTTCATAAAAGAATATATTCGGATGTCCTAAAAATTCTGACAGAAATAACTGATATCAATGCGGCCGCGTTTATTTTTTTGTCTATTTAATAAGGAAAGAAAATATCACACAGACATTATAACTATATCAGTTCGAAACCAGCAAATCAGTGTATACAGCTGATATGAAGAACGTAAAGGCCATGAAATGAATAAGTTGAGGACAAATATTTTGATGAATCTTCGTCATTCAAGAACCTTGTTTACATTTTTGAACATATGCAACAGCCAGGAAAAAAACCTCAATGACGCTGTCCGTCGTTACAATAGATTGCGCAGGAGCAGGTGTTACCGGTAGTGTATTGTAATTACACCGAGATTATACTCGCAACAGTGAGTACAAATAAAAAGTAGGAGAGAGAGAGAGAGAGAAGACATAGGGGAAAGGCAGGGAGGTTAACTATGCTGAGCCCGGTAGGCTACCCTGCACGCCGGAAGGGGGAGAAGGGATTGAAAGAGAAGGAAGAGAGAAGTTCACAGTTCACACGTTGCACATTTAAAGTTAAGCGTTCATCGCTGAGTTTTGTCACAGGCGGTCATACAGGCTTGCGCACTTCAAAAAACACAGCCGCGCCTTTGTAGCCCTCGACACAGCAGACGCACGAGGCCACGCGCCCAAGATCGTTTCCTCCATAAAAGGCCTGTCGTCTAAGTGCCCCAAAGCCGTCCGAAGGGCAATCCTCTCATCTTCCTATCTGTGGAAGTCACATAAAAGTAGGAGTTCTGCAAAATATACATTAGAAATGCGAAGATAGAATGGAATATACAAATGCGAAGATACAACTCGCTAAATGGCAAAAACGAGTCGCTGGAAACAAAGTTCACTGCTTGTATACACAACACCTCGCAACGAGATATTTAAATATACGTCTAAGTCTCCAATTAATTACGTATTTAAGCAAACGTCACTGTATATTATGCGTCAAACAAGACAAATAAACACGTGGCGGAGTCAGAGATAGTAAACTTTGCGTACAGAAAGACAGATGATCTATGCTAGAACAAAACTATGATCGCAGAAACCGTGTTATGTATTCGGGCCATGCGGCGGTCGCGACAGCGCCATGTGGGTAGAATAATAGAGGAATAATGCAGAAATCAGTACGAAAATGTGTAATTTAACTGAATGCACAGCAGCAACAAATATTCTGCACCCAAAATTAAACTGGGTATTGCTTCGGTTCAAAAAAGAAGTAAAAGCAGGTAGCTAAAAAAGGAAAGAAAAAGCCAAACTAAAGCCACAGATGATGCGGCAAGTTATACTACCCAATATCCGAGTGTGTTTTCGGCAAACGCCGCGTGGGCCGAGCTTTCAATGAGCAAGGTCAGTCAAAATTGGTTATTGATGTCCTCGTAATTATCGTATTCGCATGATAATTTTGATCATGATGCTAACTGCTAGAATAAACGGCTAAAATGTCTGCGGTTTTAAAAGCTAACGAACACTCATACGTTTTCATAATTACGAGATTATGGACCTGAAGGAACAGAGCTCTTTACTTGCATTGATTTTTGCTGCTTCGCTATCTAAAGGACAAACTTCTCTCGGCGGGGAAGTTGAGCGAAGCGGTCAATGACTTCGGACACGTCGATGCCGACGTCTCTGTGGGTGTATAGAAGCACCAGTCTAACCATGCGTTCGACAGACATTGTAGAGCGCAAGTAGTTTTTTTATTAAACTCTTGTTAAAAAATATTCTCTCTGCGCTGGCAGTGGTCACTGGAAGGGTGACTAGAATCTGGAACAGTTTGTACACATTTACATAGAACCTGCAGTCGCAAAGGGAGAGGGCATCTATTCCGGTGCTAAAACCTAAACACACTC
This sequence comes from Dermacentor silvarum, assembly GCF_013339745.2. Taxonomy (NCBI): domain Eukaryota; kingdom Metazoa; phylum Arthropoda; class Arachnida; order Ixodida; family Ixodidae; genus Dermacentor; species Dermacentor silvarum. The sequence goes on along the minus strand of NC_051164.1, from coordinate 3,235,600 downwards.
CTTCTATGTTGTTTTCATCCTTGTTTAGGTACCTTGCACAAACAGTAGGCTGTTCGATTCCGGCGATGTCCGTCGTTTCGTCAGGACGTATGGAGAAGCAGCCTACTTTTGCAACTAGGCTTTCTTTGATAATTTCGCCACAAACTTCGATAATTTGGTTTTGTGCATCTGTGCTTAAATACCAGGCATTACTGGGGAAACTTTCCAAATGGTTCTTCAGACATGTATCTCCACAATTAGCTCGTATGCGAAGAAGCGCTCTGAAAATACCTGTATTTTCAGCGGGGCCTTTGCTTAAATCCACAGGACCCTGTCCCTGTGGCCAACGAGAGCCAGACCTTGTAGCCCGCAAAAATAATTTCCTCAATAATAGGCCATTTCCTTTCACCTGTTTTCTCAAATTTTATTTTGCCGGCCCTGGTCCAGCTGATCGATCACATTGGGCACGCGTCCTGCAAATGTTTGGAGAAAATTATCAGCTGCTAGCTCACAGTCACGGTAATATTTAGTATTTTCGTGCGTGTGGAAGATTGCGAGCGCGTGCTTTCATTTCTGGAACGGCTTGGACACGAGGGCTCCTGTGCACGCATGTTGGTCCAAGTTTATAACAGCATTAACCCCATAAACTTCCAGAAGTGAAAATCTTTTTAAGCACGCCTTTGGAAATGTCAGTGCACCTTTCGCGTGAAAAGTTTATGAGAACGTTACACCCATACAGTTTCGGAATTGAAATCCATGCAGTCCGTAGATACCGCGGCCGCTGCGAGAAGCCGCAACGCGCCCGCACGCTATCGAAAAGCCCTTGAAAGTTCGTGCTCGGATGGGGCTCCTTGCGTTACGTGACCCCAGGTGCCACGAAATCCACCCCAGGTGCCATGAATCCAGCCCGAGTTCGCAATGTTCGTGCCGAAATTTCTTTCGAGCGTGAAAAAGACATTGTAGACAGAATGCAGAATGATTGAACATAACTCGCCTACACGAACATGTCGCAGCCTATGACACTAGGACACCTGAACAATGGAACATTCCGCACTCAAGAACGAATTATGGTCAACAAATGCTTCGACATACACTTCCGACTTTACTCAATAACCTCGCCTTGCGAGAAATAGACCTTCTGTCTTTATGCAGCCTGCACAACTACTTTCAGTCAAACTAATCCTTGTTGTTTAATGAGTTTGTTCATATGCAATACTGTATGACTTTTCCCCCCTTTAGTTGCTTTAGTTTATACTGCCCTGAATATAGTGCTATGTTAGGTTTTTTTCTCCCTATATTTCTTCCTGTTTGTGTATAATAAGACTTTCTTTATGTAATCTATAATGCTCATGTATAAATTGAATATTCCCTTGTTAATGCAGACTACTTGTTTTTGTAATTGTTAAAGTGTATTACTACCTGTCTCGTATACACATTTTTTTTTTTTTTTGTAAATTGACACCTCCCATCTGTTTACTCACATGTGAGCGCCCGACGCCCTCTGTTGCCTTTGATGGGTTTTTGGGCTGGTCAAGTTGCCAGCGTGCAACTTTTTATCCAGAACCCCACCATGTAATTCTTTTCATGGGAAATAAATTATTATTATTATTATTATTATTATTATTATTATTATTATTATTATTATTATTATTATTATTATTATTATTATTATTCCCGGCGTCGGTGGTAGTTTTGGTCGGCGGTGCATGCCGGCACGAAAAAATTTCGGGGGGGGCTGAAGCCCCATCAGCCCCCCCCCCCCCCCCCCCCCCTGGCTACGCGCCTGTTGGACACGTAATACATTGAAACGGCACACACGTAACAGTTCCCCAAAATACGCTCTAGAAGACATGCAGATATATATAGGCTAGTTAAATGCAGTCTGCCTACAGTTCACGTAGAACCAGGTGTCGCCATGTCGGAGACGTCGAGGAGCCGGTGTCGGACAGCAATGTCAGACAACAGGGTTGGATCGCCTCGTGGAACTCAGGTGGCCCTGCGCCACAGTCGACGTATCGGAGCCTCCGCGTGCCCGGTTACCCGATGGCGGGGTTTGCGCCCCGGAGCACACTGCAGCAGCCCACCGGATCACGTCCACTGCTGGCGAGGTAGCCCTGTGGCCGCTCACCCGAACCCTCGATCAGCCAGGCTCAGGACCGCCAGCCCTCCTGGACCAGTTGCCCAGCGGAAGAACTGGACGAGGTAGCCCCCCAGCTGGTGACAGCTTTGATTGTGGTGCAGACGTAGTGACGCGGGTGGCGATAGCTCCTATGGGCCGGGCGCCCAGCGAGAAAGCTCCGCCATCGAACGCCGAACCTCGCGCACTGCTCACCACGCTCTCTCGAGCCACGCTTTTCGAGGCGCCACTGTCGACGCTCACCAATGGGTGTCGATGATGGTGATGACGACCTTAAAGTACATACCCACTTATGGGTATTGGCCAAAAGTCGATGTCCTCTTCGCCACCGCACGGCACACTGTTTTCATATGTTTGTTTGCCACTCCCGCGTGCAATATATTATCACAGGGGGACGCCCACGGACTCTTGGACGGCTGGATGATGTCCTCGCGTAGCATTTCGTCGACTTGTTGCTTTATGGCCTCGCGTTCGCGCGCCGAAACTCGGTACGGGCTCTGACGGAGTGGGCGGACATATTCGTCGGGTATAATGCGGTGCTTGGCGACAGGGGTTTGTCGAACTTTTGACGACGACGAGAAGCAGTCCTTGTATTGCGGGAGCAGAGCTTTTAGCTGTTCTTTCTTATGATTGGGAAGGTTCTGATTGACGTCGAAAGTTGGTTCAGGTACTACAGTCGTCGTTGAAGGTGCACTAGAATCCGTGAAAGCGAAAGCACTGCTGGCTTGTACTATTTCGTCGATGTAGGCGACCGTGGTGCCTTTGTTAATGTGCTTATATTCGTGGCTGAAGTTCGTGAGCATCACTCTTGCTTTCCCTTCGCGTAGTTCACCTATGCCTCTAACGACGCAAATTTTACGGTCGAGCAGTAAGTGATCGCCCTCGATGACGCCCTCCATGTCTGCAGACACTTCGGTACCAACGGAAATCATTACGCTTGAGCGAGGCGGAACGGTGACTTATTCTTCAAGCACATTCAAGGCATGGTAACTGATCCTTGTATCTGGCGGTATCGCTTTGTGTGTTGAAAGCGTTATCGACTTGGACCTTAAGTCGATGACTGCACCATGGTGTAGAAAGTCCATGCCTAGGATGACGTCCCTGGAGCAGTGCTGCAGGATTACGAAGCTCGCCGGGTAAGTGCGAATGTTTAGCGTGACTCGCGCTGTGCAGATTCCAGCCGGCGTTATTAGGTGACCTCCCGCTGTCCGTATATCGGGTCCTTGCCAGGCCGTCTTCACCTTCTTTAACTTGGCGGCGAACGCGCCACTGAAAACTGAATAGTCGGCGCCAGTGTTGACGAGAGCGGTGACGTTATGACCATCGATGAGCACGTCTAGATCGGTAGACCGGCGTCTGGCGTTCCGGTTAATTCGTGGCGTCGGATCACGGCTGCGTGGGCTTGTTCTGCTGCTGCTACGTCGCGTCGGAAGGTCTTCGTTCGGCGGCGAAGTGCTGTCAAGGCTGTTGCTAGGCGGCGTGCTGATATCTCGTCGTGATGAATCGCGAATCGTCGTCGGAGGATCTTCGGCATTGCGTCGTACACCAACCGCACCTCCATCGGTTGCTGCCTTAAGTTTCGCGGGTAAGGGCTGGGAGATCGGCCCTGGGTGGGACCGTTGTACTGACGGCGATGCGGCGAGATGTAGCGGCCTGGTGACGGTGAGCGTGAGGATGGTCGTGGTTGCCACTGGGCTCCGGCGAGGTAGTCGGCGATCGGGACGCGGCGCGTTGACGGGGAACCCTCGTAGGCCCATCTCGCGGTATAGGCATCGGCGGTAGACATGGCCGGCTTCCCCGCAGTGATAGCAGAGCGGGCGGTGGTCGGGGGCGCGCCAAATGTCCGTCTTCCTCTGGTAGCTGTGCTGGGCGACGGGCGGGCGTGCTGGCGGCGGCGGCGGTGGACGACGGAACTGCGGCGTTACGGGGCCCTGGCGCGAGCGCCGAGGGGGGCCTTGACGACGGGTGACGGCGGCGTAGGTCATCGCTTGCGGCTGTGGTTGAGGCGATGCCGGAACTTCTGGCACTTCCAGTGACCGCTGAATCTCATCTTTAACTATGTCAGCGATCGAAGTCACCTGAGGCTGCGACCTTGAGAATAATTTCTGCAGCTCTTCCCGTACAACCGCTCTGATCGTCTAGCGCAGGTCGTCGGCGCCTAGCGCTTGAGCTTCGGCGTAGTTTGTCAGCGCACGGCGGTTGTATTGCCTGATTCGCATTTCAAGCGTCTTCTCGATCGTTGTGGCCTCCGAAACAAATTCTCCCACAGTCTTGGGCGGGTTGCGCATCAATCCGGTGAATAGATGCTCTTTGACGCCCCGCATCAAGAACCGAACTTTCTTTTCCTCAGACATATCGGGGTCGGCGTGGCGGAAGAGGCGAGTCATCTCCTCCGTGAAGATCGCGATGTTCTCGTTCGGCAATTGCACTCTGGTTTCTAATAAAACTTCGGCCCTTTCCTTTCGCACGACATTCGTGAAGGTCCTCACGAAGTTCTCACGAAATAGGTCCCACGTCACCAGGTGGTCTCTGTTCTCAAACCAGGTCCGAGCAGCGTCATGCAATGAAAAATAAACATGGCGCAGCTTGTCGTCGTCGCTCCATTTGTTGAACGTTGCGGTCCTCTCATATGTCTCCAGCCAGGTTTCAGGGTCTTCAGCCGATGATCCACGAAAGGTCGGTCCCTCCCGAGGTTATTGCAGCAGGATGGGGGACGCTGGTGCTGCCATTCTTGTCGTTGACTTGGCCTTGATTGTTGTGGCCTTTTCGGGAAGATGTCCGTACTCCGCCAGAAGTCCTTGCTGCCTACGGCTAGCTCGCTGGTCCTTGGGGACGTTGGCGTTGTCCTGTGGCTTCGTGCTTGGGTCGCGGCTTTGCGGGGGCGTTCGGTGCATGAACGAACTAGCACCTCCACCAGATGTCACGTAGTAGTGACGCTGAAGAAAACAGTCGTAAAACTGTGTGCAACGAAACTGGTTGTTTATTGGGCGAACCTGTGCCCACAAAAGCAAGGTACACTCAGAGCACAACGATAGCGGCGAGCACAGTCGGCGATCGTAGAAAATCTGATCAGCGGCGAAGCGCGTCGGCTTTTATACCTGAGTCATCGAAGGTTCCAGATTAATCCCTGATGCCCGCGTGTCTTCCAGAAAGTTCTAGACAATTCGCGTCGGTCATACAATCAGATAACATAAGCGTCGGTGAAAACAGGCAACGGAAAGAAGCATCGATAACGTTCTAGAAACTTCCGATACAGCGCGTCCTGCGCCGAGCGATAACGTTTAACATTTGTTAGCCGGTGGAAAGCGGCCACCGGTGAAAGATAAACATGTATACGTGTCAATATCTTAGCGAACATCTACAAGGCTTCCACAGCTACCTTGATTCTCCACAAGAAAAGTAGAAAGTTACCTATCAAAAAAGGGGTCAGGCAAGGAGACAATTTCTCCGATGCTATTCACTGCATGCTTGAAGTATTCAAGCTCTTAGATTGGGAAGGCTTAGGAGTGAGGATCAACGGCGAATATCTCAGCAACCTTCGGTTTGCAGATGACATTGTCCTATTCAGCAACAATGGAGACGAATTACAGCAAATGATTGAGGACCTTAATCGAGAAAGTGTAAGAATTGGGTTGAAGATGAATATTGTAACGTAGATCGACGAAGAGTCTTGGAAAAAATAGACGCTTCTCTTTAATGGCGGGCCAGAAGAAGAGCGTGCAGCCTACGTGCTTCGTCGTGTTTCATGGCGTCGACCTTTGCGCGCGCCATCCCGCGGTGCGGGAGCCCCATGCACATCATTGTGTCAATTGCCCCCCGTGGAAAAAGCGACCGTCTCGGTCGCGTCAAAAAGTTCTTTCAGCCACGACAATAAATGGAGCTCCTCAGGTGCATCTTGGCGTTCACGTACGCGCATAGTATGGTTTCATGCGCACTACATGAACAACTTCAGCGTGACGACGACGACGGAGCGAACCGGGGTCGGAACTGCAGGGGACGATTTCGTAGGTTACGTCACTGAGGCGGCGTGTTTATTTATTCATATTACCCCACAGGCTCCAGTGGAGCATTGCGTAGGGGGGGTTACAGAAAAAAGGCAATAAATAAGGCATAAAAATAACTACATAGTAGGAAAAAACAAGTAAATTTTTACATTGGAAGGGAAATAGGAACACTGGTAATCATAAAAAAAGATATATTAATACAAAGTCAAGAGAACATATGAAGTTGCGATTGTTCACGAAATTTGGCAGAATCTTTTATTGAAACAATATCATTTGGAAGGTTATTCCATTGTGCGATGGCGCGTGGCAATGCAGAATTATTGAATGACTGTGTGCGGCCAAAAATGCGCCTGAAGCTGAGATGATTATGAAGTCGACTAGATGTGCGAGAAGGAATTTCAAGTGACAAACGGCTGGACCACGAGTTATAGAAGTATTTATGAAAGAGGCATAGAAGGGCAACAGAGCGGCGGGAATCCAAGTCGGGAAGGGAAATATCACGTTTAATTTGGGTAATGCTAGATTGACGACTGTAATTAGAAGTTATAAAGCGGGCAGCACGATTTTGGCTGGATTCCAATTTGTCTATTAGGTTCTGTTGATGAGGAGACCAGATCGATGAAGCATATTCTAGTGGAGGGCGTACCAATGTTTGGTAGGCCTGGTGTCGAATGGTAGAGGGGGAAAGGTGCAGATGACGACGTAAAAGCCCTAAAGTTCTGTTAGCTTTAGCGCATATCTTCTCGATGTGAGTACACCAGGAAATATTAGTACAGAAATGAACACCAAGATATTTGTAAGTAGAGCCACGAGGAACTTCAGCCGAACAGATTTTGTACGGGAACTTAAGAGCCGATTTCGCGCGAGTGAAGGAAAGTACGCAGCATTTAGATGTGTTAAGTGACATTTGCCAACGGTCGCACCACTGATTAACTAAGTGAAGGTTATTTTGTAAAGTTAAATGGTCACCATGACAATCAATGGTTCTGTAAATTACGCAGTCATCCGCAAAAAGTCTTATGCAGGAAGAAATGTTGCTGGGTAAATCATTAATAAAAGTTAAGAAAAGAAGAGGGCCTAATACACTACGCTGCGGTACACCTGACGTTACTACTGATGTGGAGGAGCTAAAGTTATTAACAGATACGAACTGCCGCCGATTAGATAAGAAATTACGAATCCAGGATAATATTAATGAGTCGATCCTAAGAGCAGTTAATTTAGCTATTAGGCGACAGTGAGCGACTCTGTCAAAGGCTTTTGCATAGTCAAGGAAAATGCAGTCAATAAGTTTGCTATTATTCATGCCATTATGTAAATCTGACGTAAATTCCAATAGTTGAGTGTCACAAGACAACGCTTTACGGAAACCATGTTGATTTTGAAAGAAAAAGTTATTAGATTCAAGATGGTTGAAAATATGGGAGGCAATGATGTGCTCGAGAAACAACAAATGCATGTTAGCGAAATGGGGCGGTAGTTACCAGGAGAGTGCCTGTTTCCATCTTTGAAAATCGGAATGACTTTGGCTATCTTCCAGTCAGCTGGAAGAAGACCAGTTGATAAAGACTGCTGAAAAATGTGATATAAAATTTGACTGGACATAGCCGACGTGTTTTTTAGGATTTTAGAATTAATATTATCAACACTTTACACACGATGTAGACACTTTCAAATCGCGTATTAGTTTCGAGATACCATCAACACTAAGGCCCGGATTCTGAAACGCTCCTTTCCTTACTAAGACGTCTTACACGCTGTAAGGCGACCTGGCGTCAATTCTGGAACGTCCCTTACTAAGGGGCACTAAGTTAGGGCCTCCTTGGTGCTTCCTCACGCTTAGGAAGCCGGCATGCTACCTTCATGCTTCCTAACCGCGCTCCTCTACCGGAACGTATGCTTCTCCGCAGGACTTTGCACGCGGTACGCTCGGCTTGGATAGGTGCCGTGCGCAGCCAACGCCGCGGCAGCCAGTTGAATTCCTTTCTCTATGTATTGACCTCCAGTTTGGCTCCGCAGACTGCGCTTTGTGCCATTTCTTTTGTGATTCCGTTTTTCTGTGAAAAGCGAGCGGCGAGAATGACGGCCTTGCAATATTTATCCGAAGACGATAGCTTCGAAAGCAATGCAAGGTTTCTTCGGCGTGCAAGTGAACTTCTTTACGGGACTGTGTACAAGCCTCCGCCGTTGACTCCAGTCTGGCATGTGATTGACAGGCATTATCCACTGGAACACTACAACGAAGTGGAGTTCCTAGCCCGGTATCGTTTTTCCAAGCGAGCTGTTGCAACCATACTGACAGAGCTGCAACTGCTTTGTAACACTGACAACAGAGGAGCGCCGCTACCTGCTCTGTTGAAGGTCCTAATCGCACTGCGTTTTTACGGAACGGGTGCCATGCAAACTGTTGTAGGGGACCTTCTGCGTGTATCCCAACCCTCTATATGCCGATGCATTTGAGATAAGACACAGCTGATATGCCTACGTCTGTATCCCAAGTACGTTCGGCTGCCAAACGCCAGTGAAGCGAGGTCAGTCATGACTAGGTTCTATGCCATTGGAGGATTCCCCGGGGTTACTGGGTGCATAGATTGTACTTATATACCCATTAAAAACCCCGGTGTAGACGACGTAGAAGAGACTAAGGAAGAACGAGCCGCACGCCTCGAGAAGCGTCGTAAGTACGAAGTGGCCAGGCGAGTGGATTCACATGAGGATAGCACCCGAAACGTGTTCAAGTCACTGGACGACAACCCCTTATCCTCCCGCCTCACCGACCATCGGGCCGTCTTTGTGGCAATTGAGAAACAACAAGGTGAAGACTTTCACAATAAATACGTTACCATTTAATAATGTCTAATCTTTAATATAACCATAACTTAACGAGAGGTAACAACCAAACCTAAACATTCAGACGTACGAAGCTAAATGAAAAAGACGTAACCGTAGAGAGAACCAAGCTAAACAATAAGATTAACCGTACCTCTAGCTACGCACACCCAGGCATAACTGAGTTAACCCACAGCCAATTTTTCTTCCTCCGTGAAATAAGTTTTGCCCGGCATGGCGCGCGCGTGCGCACACACACACACACACACACACACACACACACACACACACACACACACACACACACACACACACACACGAAACAAAACGCAGGCCAAAAAGAAAAAGAAAGCCACGCCTGACCAACCGAACTTTCAGATGCTGCCAAAGTTGCTAGGCTGAGCTTGCTTTCCTGCCATGTGCATCATTTTTGAGCTATTTTTACGTCATTGACGAAAGAAATGGTATTTATGCCCTTATATAGAAGTAGAAATGCAATTATAACAGCGCCGGAAGTTTACTTTGGCAATTCATTAGAAATATTTTGCATATTTTCGTAAGTAATCTCAAAACCAGAAGCCTGTAACGTTCCCCTTCCTTTAGTGAGGCGTAAAGTCCCTAGATTTTAAGCAAAAAATATATCTAGGGACTTTAGTGAGGCGCTCCTTCCACAAGCAAGGTAAAAGGAAGCTTTTAGAATTCGCGATGGCATTCTGAGGGCGCCTAACGTTTAGGTAGCATGAAGGACTCCTTCCGTAAGGTAGGGAAACAGTCTAAGGTTAGGAGCATTTCTGAATCCGGGCCTAATACTTATAGGAGACATGAAGCGATAATTAAGGTCGGGGACACAGGGAATGGAGGAGCAGTCTTCATTAGTGAAAACAGAGCAAAAAAACGAATTGAAAGTAGAAGCACACTCAGCTGCAGAGACAGGAACATTGTCGGCGTTATGTAATGTAACAGTATTACAGCCACGGTCAGGAGAAACAGCTCGCCAAAACTTCCTAGGGTTAGTGCGTAAAAGTGAGGACAGATCGGTGGAAAAATACTTTTTCGCTTCAGATATTGCAAGACAGCAAGTCGTTAAACAATCTTTATATTTAGACCATGATGAAGGACATGATAGTCGTTTAGCAGAGGCGTATAACCTTTTCTTTTTATTTCTGAGTGATCTAAGCGATTTATTAAACCATGGGTTATGTTTGTCGTTAGATATTGCGACTAATGGCACGTACTTATCTACTAGAAGTGTCATAATATTTTTAAATGAATTCCAATTTTCTTCAACAGACCTGTTTGTGAATGATGGAAGAAACGTTTTATGAAAAAAAACCTCAAGTTCAGTGTTCATTTGTTCATAATTTGCCCTATTATAATCCCAAATAACCTTACGTTCAACACCAGCAAAATTCCATGAAATATTAATTGAGAATTGCAGTAGGTTATGGTCGCTGAAGCCGTCAAGCTGCACGACAGGGCTAATGCTATGTGGCTCTGTTGTGAGAATAAGATCTAATATATTAGTGCCGCGAGTGGGCTCTGTAACAATCTGGGTAAGATTAAATTCTAAACACAGCTCAATAAAATCACTTGATTCACTGCTCGATGACGACAAGCGAGACCAATTAATATCAGGAAAATTAAAATCACCAAATAGGTAGATTTTGTTAGTGGGAGACTGTTCAAGAGCTCTGGAAATAGTTTTGTGAAGATCAGATACAAACAGACGGTCAGAGGCAGGTGGGCGGTAACAGACACCCATCAATAACTTTCCGAATAACGTAGGACAAGCTACCCAGACTACTTCAAGAGCAGAGTCAGTGTCAACAAGAAAGGAAGGTATAGTTTTATTGATGGCTATCAATAACACGCCGCCACCTTTTTTATGTGCACGATCATGGCGATAAATGGCATACTGGTTAGAAGTATGATATAACTCAGAGTCACATACATCGGCGTGAAGCCAAGTCTCGGTCAGCAATACAACATCGGGCTTACTATCTTCAAGATATGATTCAAGCAGGACACGTTTTGGCAACACACTGTTAGTAAATGATACTGAAAATGAAGGTGCACGTGAAGTTGATGGCCACTGCACTTTCGCACTGCGCACATCGGCAACTAGCTATCTAGCAGTTACTACAGAGTCAGAAACACTGTCGTAAGTATATGTGTTATTATCAATACTAAGTTTGTCGACATTCAATTTATAACGGCAATTCCGTTCTCTGGCAAATTGAAGCAGTTTCCTGCGTGCCTGTCGTGTAGCCAGCGAAAAATCTTCTTTAATAGAGATCCCAGAATTTTTCAGCTTATGTGCATGGGTGAGAATTTCCTGCTTGTCCTTAAAAAACGTAAACTTAGCAATTATTGGCCTACATTTATTTGAAGCAAATTTTCCCAGCCGGTGTACACGTTCAAACTGAGAACTAGTAGTTGTCGTTTCCAACTTATCTGTGCACAGGGCAATAACTTTTCCCTCTGTAGTTGCCCAGCTCTCTTTTTCCTCGTCGGGAATTCGAAAGAACAACAGATTGCACCGTCGCATTCTGTTCTCAGCATCACACCTTCACACAACTGCCTGAAGCTGATTCGCAAATGAACCAGCTGCATGATCCGAGAAGTTGGATAGTGTAGGGGCATATGAAACAAGCTTTGCTTCCAAAGTGACCACTCTCTCGGTCAAGCCATTAATTTCTTTCTCGGTTGCATCTTGCTTTTCTCTCAGCCACTTAATTTCACCGATTAATGTATTCTGACCCACTTCTAGCCTACGCACGGTTTCAAGGACAAGTTCAAGTGTTTGTTCCACGCTAGGTCCGGGATTTGATTCAATGTCACCCGAAAGCAACAACAACAGACATGCAGATTTCTTGTGCAAGCATGAAAAGAACAGCAATAAACGACGCATCATATCACGCAAGTCGGTCGGGCACGACACCGCTACAAGGCAGTAATGGCTACTTTTTAGACAGGAAGCATCTTTGAAGTAACCAACCTGGAAATACAGCAGCGGTAAGCGTCCCATCCCTTCAGCGGCGTCGTGCCCAACCGAAGTGGTGCCTGGCTGGTCTATATATCCCGCTTCATATCTTGCGGGGGCGTCAGTGAATGAGCCTTGTTGCCAACCGCCAGTAGCCGAAGGAACCAAGCTTGGCCATCCTTGCACTTTTGCAATTAGGAACGGAAATGCTTGACCAGAACTGCGCGGCCGAGGTTCGAGAATCTACGGAGATACGGCACCGAGGAACGCAATCTGGAAATACAGCAGCGGTAAGCGTCCCATGCCTTCAGCGGCGTCGTGCCGGCGTCGTGCCCCTAACCTTGTAGGGACCGAAATACCGGCGGAGCAACTTTTCGGAGAGTCCACGGCGACGGATGGGCGTCCAGACCCACACGCACTCGCCGGTATTGTAATGGACGTCGCGTCGACCCTGGTTGTATCGAAGCGTGTCGGTATGCTGTTGGCTCCGGATACGATGCCGAGCAAGCTGGCGGGCCTTCTTCGGCTCTTTGCACAAACTCTTCCACGTTTTCGCTGGTCGGGCTATTATCAGACACAGGTAGCATGGCGTCAAGTGTTGAGGTGACGTGGCACCCGTACAGAAGTTCAAACGGCGTAAACTGTACTCTCCTGCACAGCAGTATTATACGCAAATGTCACATAGGGTCCCACATCTTGTGCTCTACGTCGACATACATGGAGAGCATATCAGCCAGCGTTCTGTTCAGACGTTCCGTTAATCCATTGGTTTGAGGGTGATAGGCAGTGCCGTTGCCGTGAGAAGTATGGGTCAGCTGGAGAACGTCCTGCATAAATTCGGCTGTAAATGCTGTACCGCGATCCGTGATGAGAACAGACATGTGCACCATGTCGTAGGACGATGTGGTGGACGAAGAACTTGGCCACTTCATACGAGTTTGCTTACGGAATAGCTTCGGTTTCGGCATACCGGGTTAAGTAGTCGGTAGCGACGACTATCCAACTGTTGCGCGAAGAGGTAGCTGGGAATGGCCCAAGTAGATCCAATCCTATTTGTTGGTACGGTGCTTGAGGAGGGTCCACAGGGTGGAGAAAGCCAGTTGGTTTAAAGGGCGGTTTCTTGCGACGCTGACAATCGCGGCAGGTCTTTACGTACCGTTGCACAGAAGAAAAAACACCGCATATCCACGGGGTGAATGATGAAGAGTGGGCGAAGCTCCGGAGGGAATCATCGGTAAACCGTGAATCTTCCGTGTAATTCGCCCAGTCTCGCCGCACTAAATCGAACGATTGACTTCCACCAATGACACGCGCCATATGTGACGTCATTCCTATTTCATAACAGCGCCCTTCATTATAATTGCACCATCTCCCGCTTAAGGGGATGCTAGCACAAACGCTTTAGAAACGTGCAGTACTCTCTAGTAAGGGGGAGAGGCCACAGCGTCTTACGCAGCCGCTTACACATGCCGGAACGTGCACCGCGTTTGCCGACGCCATCAGCGTTTATGAATACGGGGGTAAGGCGGAGAGGCCACAGCGTCTTACACCAGCTTCTTACACGGGCCGTAACGCGCTAGCTCAAACGCGTTAGAAAAGCGGTCTTTCGTTAATGTTGGGTATTATTGTCATCGTGGTGCGTGTGTCCATGTGCGCTTCGTGGCGTAGTGGTTAGCGCCGCGCGTTCGGAAGCGAGGGGTCCCTGGTTCGATTCCGCGCTACGGACACAACTTTCGGAATTTTTGTAGCGTTAGCTACACTGGCCTAGCCAAGCACGTTTCGCGCGGCACATCAAGAGCCGTGCTGCGCATGCGCAAGGATCAGTGATGTCACACGGCTTGCGCACCGGAGCCACCGGAGCCGGCACCTCTCGCGCACTCCGCCGCCGCCGCGCGCGACTCGCCGCCGCCGGTCTGCGCATTCCAGAGGAGTGACGTCCTGGCCGTGGTAGACGCACTGGTGCCGGCGCGCGCTCGCTGTGCAGTCGCCGTCTGACACTGCGCTGGAGCCGCTGCGCTTCTGACTGGCGTTTGCCAGTGTGGTATAGCCATGGAGAAGGAGAGCGCAAATGCTGCTCAACAGCGCAGAAGAACGGAGAGCAACGTGACGTTGAGCAAAAATAAATATACATGTGCCACATAATACGTATACCCCGTGTGTGTCATTGGAGCAGCAGTGAGCATGACAATCAAGCTAATCCTTGACAATCTAGACAACCAGGAAAGCTAATAATCAGCTGAACCTTTGCTAACGCTACGTATATCCTGGCATAGCCGAGCTAAGCCACTGCAACTTTTTTTTTATTGCGATAGCAATTATATGGACACTCCAAGCAGAGGAGGGACGCGACGTTTAGCTGCGGCACAAAATGCCTATTTATATAAAAACGTTGTGAGGCGAGGAGGTGCCAAAGACTTCCGACGCTGCTCGACGAGTGTCCCGTTCTGATCTCGTCGAAAACCTCCGAGCCGCCCCCAGAGGCTCCTGCAACAGTCGCCAACGCCGCGCGTGTTTTGTGCGAACGCGGGCAAAACGCCGACGGCACGACAACAGTTCTGTGTGTTGCCGGTGCTGCTGCATGTCCAAGTTTGTACAGCTGATAAAACTACTATCCATATTCCGTATAGCTCTCTACAAATTTGCTATCGCAATTGATGTTTCGCCTATCGGGTGAAACTGCGACAACCTTTTTTTTTCATAAAAGTAGACGTGGCTACCTACTACGACGACTACTACTACTACTACATACTACAGAGGAGGGACAGACCCACACCCTAAGGAGCTTCGCCCCTAAAAAGCCAGGACCAATAATACTTCTGTCGTATCCTTAGCGAATCCCAGGTGTCCCGCGCATGGCTCATCATGACAGGCTAGCATAATGTCTTGGCGCAGCGCCGACGGCACGACATGGAGATACGTATTTGGACCACTTCCGCAGTTTTTCCTGTAAAGGACGTTGTTGCGCAAACAGTACGATGATAAGCCGCGCAAGAGCGAGCGAGGTAAAACACCTTCAACTCCTTGAAAATGCTCGATCAGCGGCAGCAGCTCAGGGTCAGCGCACTGGTGCTCAGCCATCTTTACGGCGTCCACAACGCCGACAAATGGCAAGTCATAGTCAGGGTCCGATGATGTCGTAGGGAGCGGTGAGCATGACAAACAGTCAGCGTAGCTGTGCTTTCTTCCAGATCGGTAGACAACGGTTATGTCGTACTTTTGTAAGCGTAGGCTCCAACGGGCTAGTCTGCCTGAGGGATCCTTGAGGTTGGCAAGCCAGCCCAGGGCGTGGTGATCGCTGACAGCCCTAAACGGCCTACCGTACAAGTAGAGTCGGAATTTACTAATTGCCCACACAATCGCTAAGCATTCTTTTTCAGTGGTTGAATAGTTTTTCTCAGCCTTGGTGAGACTGCGGCTTGCAAAACAATGGTGCGTTCCGCACCATCTTGCTACTGCACAAGAACTGCATCGAGACTGGCATTGCTGGCGTCAGTATGGATTTCTGTGTCTGCGTCTTCGTCGAAATGAGCAAGTATTGGGGCAGCTTGCAAACGTTTGTGCAATTCATTGAACGACTGCTGCTGCTCGTCCTCCCAAATGAAAGGCACATCATCGCGTGTAAGTCGTGTCAGAGGTTCAGCAATTCTCGAGAATCCCTCGACGAAGCGTCTATAATAGGCGCACAAACCAAGGAAGCGTTGGACAGCCTTCTTGTCTGTTGGTGGTGAAAACTCGGCAACGGCAGCTAACTTATCGGGGTCTGGTCGGACGTCTTTAGGACCAACGACATGGCCAAGAATTTTGAGCTCTTGGAACCGAAATAGCATTTTTCAGGCTTGATGGTGAGGTCGGCAGTACGGATCGCAGCGAGGACGCTCTCGAGTCGTGTGAGATGTTCGTCAAACATGCTCGAAAACACGACGACGTCATCCAAGTATACGAGGCAGGTTTGCCGTTTGAGTTCAGCAAGCACGGTATCCATCATCCGCTGAAAGGTGGCAGGTGCGGAACAGAGACCGAAGGGGAGAACTTTGAACTAATAAAGCCCGTCAGGTGTCACAAACGCTGTTTTTTCACGATCCTGCTCATCAACTTCGATTTGCCAATACCCGGATTTAAGATCCAACGAAGAAAAAAACTTGGCATGTTGTAGACGATCCAATGCGTCGTCGATGCGTGGCAATGTATAAACATCGCGCTTGGTGAGACGGTTCAACTTTCTGTAATCTACACAGAAACGTATTGTGTTGTCTTTCTTTCTGACTAACACTACAGGGGAGGCCCACGGGCTTGTGGACGGCTGGATCACGTCGTCTTGGAGCATCTTTCACCTGCTGCTTGATCGCTTCCCTTTCCACTGGAGACACTAAGGATGCTGGCGAACAGGACATGCGGATTCGTCCGTAATAATGCGGTGCTTTGTGATGGACGTGCGCCGTACTTAAAAACACTCGGCAAATTCATTCACGAGACTCAGTACATGGTCTTTCTGATGGTCTGGCGGAGCAGCGTTAACGTGAATCCGTTCTTTTAGGCTGGGTAACTCAGATTGTTGAGACGATGCGATTGCCAATGTGCCAATGTCAGTAACATCAATGATTTCGCGAAGAAATGTGATTGTCGTTCCTCGTGGTACATGCCGATACTCGTTGCTAAAGTTTGTTAGCAACACGACTGAACATCTGTTTCGCACCTGAAGAAGCCCTCTGGATATGCAAATGGGGCGCTCAAGAAGCAGGGGGATGTTTGCCTCAGCAATTCCTTCGGCATCGTCCTCCATGTCGCATCGGACAAGGGTAAGCACGCTGCTCTTGGGTGGCAACGTGACGTGATCGTCGGCAACGTGAAGCGCGATGTCACGGTCGTTGTCATTGCTGTTCGCTAATGGCTTGTGTAGTAGCAAAGCTGACTCTAGACTCTTGCAGGTCGATCATGGCACCGTTCGCCTGAAGGAAATCCATGCCGAGTATAAGGTCCTTTGAACATTCAGGAAGAATGACGAAATCGCCGATGTACGTGAAACAGCGAGTGTTGACTCGTGTCGTGCACCGGCCCATTGGAGTTATGAGGTGCCCTCTTGCAGTACGAATCTGAGTTGCGGCCCATTGCGTCAAAACTTTGTTCAGCCTACGCGCGAGATTCTGGCTCATAACAGACGTATCCGCACCCATGTCGATTACTCCGTGGTCATCTATGGTAACTGGTACGTCGCAAGATACTGACACCGAACTGCACTGACTTCTGTGCGTCTCAATTGCGTCATATCGCGGTCGTCGTAGTGGAGGATCTTCAGCATTCGCAACATCAGCGACCTCACGTCCGCAGGTTGCTGGACTCAGTTTTCCCGGGAAGCAGGGCTGGGTGAGCGATGCCTTGTAGCACTCGGCGTGAAGAGGGGGCTGGGAGACCTGTGTCGGGCGGGTGACGGTGACCGGGTGTGACGAATCGTGGGGAAAACGAGGTCCTGGTGTCCGCGAGGTAGGCTTCAATCTCCAGGGGGCGTTCGCCATTGCGCGGGCACGGCGCATTCAGTGAAAATCCACAGAGCCCAGCTCGGCGGTAAGGACATGCCCTGTAGAGGTGATCGGCTTCACCGCAATGAAAACACAAGGGCCTCCGGTCTGCACTGCGCCATACGTCGCTCTTGCGGGTTGGTCGTGCTTCAGCAATAAATGGCGTGTGGCGAGGCCTGAAGTCGCCAGTTGCTTGTTCCACGGCGCGCACACCATGGAAGTCCGGGACGTAGCTCATACAGTGAAAAGTCGGGGACAACGAACTTCGCGCAACTTCCGCATACGACATGCCAGGCTGTGGCTGCCGTGTCTCGGACTGTGGTGTCTCGCTTCGCTCGGCGACTTGGACTGCCTGCCTGATTTCCTCCCGGACGACCTCAGCCAGAGCGAGTCGCGGTACCGATGCCGCAGCCACCTGAAGCTTTTGGAGCTCTTCTGGAACAACAAGCCTAATGAGCTCCCGGAAGGCGTCGAGGGTCACGCGAGAGGGTCGACACGTCGCGGTTGTACAGCCTTGTTCACTGCTGCAGTGCCTTTTCCGTTGATATGGATTCCGCGAGAAACTCTGCAACGGTCTTTGGTGGATTGCGTATTATGCCACCGAATAACTCTTGCTTGACACCGCGCATCAAGTGCCTTAGCTTCTTTTCTTCCGGCATGGACGGATCCGCGCGTGAGAAAGGTCGGCACATATCTTCGACAAACATTGCGACGCTTTTGTTCGGCCGCTGTACTCTCGCATGAATTGCAGATTCAGCTCGCTCCTTGCGATTGGGGCTGGCATATGTGTTGATTAGCTGCCGTCGGAATTCGTCCCATGTTGATAAGACCGCTTCACGGTTCTCAAACCATGTCCGCGCATAGTCCTCGAGGGCAAAGTAGGCATTGTGTCACAAAAGAGCGCGTAATCCAAGCGCGCGCCGCGTGTCACGTAAGCCAGCGAAAGAACACGCCGGCCCCGCGGCGTCCAGACCATTGTTTCCAGTTTTGAATACATACGATGCGGAGTACCGCAAGGCAGCATCTTAGGTCCGTTCCTTTTTAACGTGTTTATAAATGATCTCGTCCATATCTCCAAGAAAGCTAAATTCATAATATATGCCGACGACACTAGTTTATTTTTATCTGGAAACTCATCGAATGAGCTCCTGCTTGAAGCTAACGTCATATTAGAAAGCCTCCATAACTGGTCACATGTAAACAGCTTAATGATTAATTATAATAAAACAAAGGCGGTCATTTTTCGTTCAATAAATCGGAATGTTACGGTATCAATCCCACTGCTTATTGGAGACTACGTCATCGAAATCGTAAATAAATATAAATCTCTTGGCGTAATATTTGACGAACATCTCAAATGGGCTGATCACTTTCGTTATCTTTCTTCAAACTTGTCAAAATCTGTAGGAGCTCTTTCACGAGGGCGCGACTTGTTTCCCGTGAAAGTAAAAAAATTAATATATCATTCACTATTTCATTCTCAAATAAGTTACTGTCATCTTGTGTGGGGAACTGCAGCTCGCATGCATCTAACCCAACTACTACTTCTGCAAAAAAAAGCTATCCGCATAGTTTCTGGCTCAGACTACCTAGCTCATACCAGACCATTGTTTATTAAACATAGAATACCTCCCATCCATCATCTAGTGTCATTTACCATACTTCGCGCCTTGAATAACTTGATCTTACCTCGGGCTAAGTTCATAATCCAACTATCATCGGTGACACAATCGCACACTCATACTAGCACCAGACGCAAAGAGAAATGGCATCTACCCCGACTTCGCACAACGTATGGCTCCCAAATGTTGCATTTCGTGGTTCCGAACACCCTAAACACAAACAAATGGTACATAGAAAATATGAACCTAAGCAAAAAAAACATTTGTTCAGCAACTTTTTGAACATGTGGTGGGCTCAAACCCAAATTAGAGATTATTTTTATATTTTTTGCCGCGGTATAAAGGGAAAATACTGCTATGTATTTTGTTTGAACATGATTGTGCTATATCGTAGTGTGGAATTGCAATCATGTTTTAAACATTGTTTCTGCTATACCACTGTTTTCTTTAATTTCTTTACTATCAGTGCATTGTATATTTGAATTTTACTTTTGTCTGCAGTTAGTTAAATTGTAATTCTGTATTGTGTACGGTTCCTGATTCATGATATATTTGAAATTGTATTTTTCCGCTTCACTGCTGCCATTTTGTAAATGGGCCCCGGACCCTGTCAAGCTGCTTCAAGGCAGCTTTTTGTCCCGGGCCTTTTTCTCTTGGAGAAATAAAATGAATCTTGAATCTTGAATCTAAAGCCCCGCCGCAACTTCAAAAAGGGGGAGAACGCATAGGCCTCAAACAACAACGCTAACGGCGCCGAAACGTCTGGAAGAGACTCGACGAAGCGACGTTAACCGGAGAGAGAGAGAGAGAGAGAGAGAGAGACAGAGGACACGCGCGCGCCGAGACACCTTCTCACCCGGCGAGTCGAGAGAGATAACTACAGCGTGAGCGCGAGCGCCAACAGCATGAGTCATCATCACCCCCCCCCCCCCTCGACAACACTCAGACGGCGGTCGAAGGTACGAGAAAAGACGCGAAGCTTCCCAAGCTTTGGCCATGCTACGAGATCACGACTCCGATAGGAAGGTTCGAGAACACCTGTGGAAGGTATATAACCGCCGTGGGAGAATCGTTTAGAGGAATCCGGGAATTCGGAAATTCATGGAGTTCAGAGAGTTGAGTCCGCACCGGTGAAGTGATGTAACGTGAAAACCGAGCGTCTGCGGAAGAAGGGGATTCCCCGGCAAGCTACTCGACGAGTTCATCGAGCGTCTGCATTTCCGGAAGAAGTTCCTTCTTCGAGATGTGCCCTGAGTTACGCCGAGATCGTCTGACTTCAAGACCAACACGGTGAATACGATTGGACACTTAGTGTTCCTATTTATTTTGTACTTTACGTGTGCTAGTCGTTAAATATTTTATTGTGTTTGTTAATACCCATCTGATTTGTATTGTGTTGTGTCTAGCCTAAGTGCACAAGTGTGTGTGTAGCTGCCTTGTGTGAAGAATATATTTTCTTGTGTTTTGACAACTCTGGGCTCTGACTCGGTCTTTGGACAGCAACCGGCGTTCGCTGGCGCACCAGAGGGCCCTCTCTTAATTGTCCTTGCTTTCGTGGGATTATTTTCGGAAGCTCATAAGTCGGCTTTGGAATTTAGTCCGGCGTCTGCGCCTCGATCACGGGGTCTGTGACACATTGCGTAGCTTGCGCTCCGGAGTCCAGCCGTTGAATTATGCGACACGCTCAAAGTGATCGAGCCAGTCCTCAACATCCTCGAAAGTGTCCCCATGGAAGGATTTGGGGATTAGCGGCTGGTTAAGGAGGACCTCGGTCGGTGCGGTTGAGGAAGAAGATGGAACTGATGTATTCATCCTTCTGACTCGGTTGGGTAGAGGCTCGTACTTAGGTGGCAGTTCTTGAATACGACGGCCTGTCCGTACGTGAACAGGAGTCAGCTCGACCGGACTTTGTACTGGGCTTGTAGACGGGGTTCGATCTGGAAGCGGTAGCATGTACCCAGCACCTCCACCAGAAAAATGTAACGTAGATCGAAGACGGAGTCTTCAAAAAATAGACGCTTCTCTTTAATGGCGGGCCAGAAGAAGAGCGTGCAGCCTACGTGCTTTGTCGTCTTTCATGGCGCCGACCTTTGCGCGCGCCATCCCGCGGTGCGGGAGCCCCACATCATTGTGTCAATATGCAGAAGACAAAGATAATGCCTGGCAAAGGAACAAGAAGTCAAGATCGCCAGTCAGCCTCTAGAGTCTGTAAAGGAGTACATTTATCTAGGTCAATTACTCACAGGGGACCCTGATCACGAGAAAGAAATTTACAGAAGAATAAAATTGGGTTGGAGTGCATACGGCAGGCATTGCCAAATCCTTACTGGGAGCTTACCACTGTCGCTAAAAAGAAAAGTGCACAATCATTGCATTCTACCGGTGCTAACATATGGGGCAGAAACTTGGAGGTTAACAAAGAAACTCGAGAATAAGTTAAGGATCGCACAAAAAGCGATGGAACGAAAAATCTTAGGACTAATGTTAAGAGACAGGAAGAGAGCGGTGTGGATCAGAGAACAAACAGGAATAGCCGATATTCTAGTTGACATTAAGCGCAAGAAATGGAGCTGGGCAGGCCATGTAATGCGTAGGATGGATAACCGGTGGACCATTAGGGTTACAGAATGGATACCAAGAGAAGGGAAGCGCAGTCGAGGTCGCCAGAAAACCGGATGGGTTGACGAAGTTAGGAAATTTGCACGCGCAAGTTGGAATACGCTAGCGCAAGACAGGGGTAATTGGAGATCGCAGGGAGAGGCCTTCGTCCTGCAGTGGACATAAATATAGGCTGATGATGATGATGATGATGATACTCGGGTATACACCCATCGTTAAGCCAGGTATGACAGCTGTGCCTAAGTTAATGGCTAGACATGACTGATTAGTCTTGGGTAGATACGCATCGTTAGCCACACGTTTGGCGAGCCGAACGGCTCGCTCTTCCACAGTCTCCGACGCTAGCTTCGCGCTCTTGGCATTCCAGACCCTATGCTGTGAAGCAGCTCGCCGGGGAATACCCTCAGAGTAGTCAGAGGCTGCTTGCGGACGACGACGCCGCAAAGCCTCCCGCTCCCGCGCAGCGCTCCGAGAAGACGGCCCGGCCTCGCTCTCATCCATGGCCACCGAGCAAGAAACCGGAAACTCCGGTATTGGCGGCGACCAGAAAAGGTCACACTATTCTAGCCACTGTAGTCACACGGAGCAAGTGTCATGCTGTCGGCACCTGGCGGCCGAGAAAGAACTTATCGCCATTTTGGTTGCCAAGGCAACCGGCTGCGTGTGTTGCTCCCGGTGGGCCATGTAGCTGAAAACTTCTACTGAGGGCACTCAGGCGAAATCACAGTGCTTTTATTTTATGAGATAGTACTACGTTATTATTTTTAGTTTTTAAGAGTAATATTAACTACGAACTCTGCTTTTTAGCTGTCGTGAACGCAAAATAATGTTCAGCATCATCGACCTCTCAAGTGACCTCTGCCTACAGCATAGAAAAAGTTCAGCTGTCCAGCGGTCTGCGACGGCGACGCGCCCACGGCTTTTTGTTTTTATGAGCCAAAACCAGTCTCTCGCGCTGTGATATCTCGCGTTATTTGTCTGATCGTCCGGTCTCGTTTTCTCGGTGTTTTTTTTTTTTTTCCAATTACCTTAGCCTTGGTTAGCTGGGACACACTCTATTGACCCTTTTCGCGGCGATCCCGTGGGCGCTGCCGTGTTTGATCACGTGATCACGCGTCCATTGCTTGCCTCAACTGTCTCCGTGTTTACAATGGATGTACATGACGCCCGGTGCAGCTCAGGAAACCTCTGTTCCGGGAGATATCGTAGACGCTCATTGGGTGGACGACACGAAGTTATGGCCAGAGCTCAGAGTAGAGCACTGCACGGCCTCGGGCTTACCCGAAAGCCCGAGCCCTATGCAGTGCCGGGTAGGGCAATTTTTTCACGGGCTCGGGCACGGAATGTGCTTTTTGACCCGGGCCCGGGCCGGGTTCGGGTATTTTGACGCGCGCCCGGGCCGGGCTCGGACTTTCTAGTGGTGTGCATGTAACGTGCAGCGAGTTATCCTCGCGAGTCTCGACTCTGAACAACCTGTTGCCCCGGCGCAGCTGGAAGCTACCAGTGCTACTCCTGTGTACTTCCCTTTTCTTCCGTCGTATTTTGCGCTGTTGGAATTCAATGTAAAAGTGCAGAAAGACCGAAGTCGCCTCAAACCAAAGGATGCCATTGTATTCCTTACCTAAATCAGTGATAAGGTGCCTCAGAAAGGCTGGCCAACGTTTCGATAGGAGGACCTATCTTCGTCAAAGGCCTTTCTGGCCTTTCTGGCAAAGGCCTTTGACGAAGATAGGTCCTCCTATCGAAACGTTGGCCAGCCTTTCTGAGGCACCTTATCCCTGTTTATAATCCTTATTCCTCGTGTGCTACTCCATTAGTCAGCCATCTTTTTTTGATTTTGGATTACCTAAATCAGTGTAATTAATGCTTTCAACGCGGTGCAAGCGCGTTCGCGACTTGCTGATTGGTAAAACGATGACTGGTAAGATAATTCGTCACGCGGCTGAAATATGGCACTGCGTCCATCCATGATTACACGCATGTTCTCAACCGGCCGCCTAGCAGCAGTGCTTTACGCAGCACCATGGAGGAACGAGAACCATTCTTTCTCCATTTACTCCATCCATCCATCCGCTGCGCTCACGACCAGTCGTGGCTGTGCTTTGGCTATAGTGTACTAGAATACCGTTGAGTGGGACGCGCGGCTAGGCCGGCGCATGCTTTGCAGTGAGGCGCCCGACGTGGAAAAAGTACTGTGGCGACGCTGCGATATAAGTGGACTGGGCCGCATCAAGTTCGCGCCTTTGGAAACTGATGGCGATACTGCTCGGCAGGGTCATTCGTACTACTTCGCGCGCTGGTATTTGTGTTCAGCCCGCTCAAATGATGTTCATAATTGCATATGACATCTATTTATGCGTTAAGAATAATTTTTTCATTCTCTTTATTTTATTTTTTGAAATGCCACTCGGTGATCTTTTCCGGTCTCGGGCCGGGTTCAGGCCGGTTTCGAGCCGGGCTCGAGCCTAAGGTAAAAGGGTGGCGGGCCGGGCCGGGCGGGTAACAATATTTCCGGGCCCGGGCCGGGCCCGGCTTTCGCCCAAAAACTTTCGGTCGGGCTCGGGCGGGTAGCCCAACGTAAAAACGGGCCCGGGCTAAAAAAATCGGCTCGTGGAGTGCTCTATTTCTGAGAACCTGTAAAAGCACTTTAGGAGCTCATTAAGCTTTGTCCAAACGGCGCGAGCAGCGTATATGGTGCTTGTTCTAAAAGCGAGGCTAAAAATGTATCCCGAGCTATCCCGCTTATGAATTGCATCAGGATTAGTGTGTCTTGCTTTTCGTTTTTTATTTGCGCAATACTTTGAAGCAGCGGCTTGTCACGTTTCTGACTCAGTGAAGTTCGTCGGTGCTGTTACTACCTGAATATTTTCTGCCTAATAACCTAGTTGCAACAGATTTGTTCTAGTTGCACACAAGGCTT
This sequence comes from Dermacentor silvarum, assembly GCF_013339745.2. Lineage (NCBI taxonomy): Eukaryota > Metazoa > Arthropoda > Arachnida > Ixodida > Ixodidae > Dermacentor > Dermacentor silvarum. Next base: position 3,210,994 of record NC_051164.1, on the reverse strand, counting down.
GGAACATAGCTGTTCTGTACTTTCTAATAGCATGCAGCAAATATGTAATATCGCTAGTAACTCGCTCACTCCTGTGGATTTTCACGAAACATTCAGCTTCGGCTATTGGTGTTCTGTCGGTGTAGTCGCTGTCACCCATGATTTTGGCGCACTGATTCAAGTGTGCGCCCATTCACATATTCTTAAGACGTTGGCGATAGAGTGTGCGTAAGTTTGCGTGCGAGTAGGGGTAAATGTGCGTAGATAAAGTGTGCGAAACTTACTATACCAGGAAGCGGCGCTACTTCCCTTTGTCATTGTTTAAGAAGCGGTACTCACTCTTGCCGAAGTGCCGGGCTGAAGTCTTTTCTTCTGTGGTTAGCGATACAACGCTGGCCGATAAGTGATTTTTTTATTTACGAGGAAAGTCGTACATTGAAAAGGGCTGGCAACAGAGGCTGTCCGTATGCGTGAGCGGTGCGTGAACTAACGGTGCGTGAACTTGGTCACACATATTCATTCTATTCCTTAATATGTCACTCACTATTTTTGCAGTGAACTACTGCACATGGCTTCAATTCACCACTCCACATTTTACAGCATGAATGAAAACATTGCGTGAGCGAAAACCCAGTTACATTTCCGACAGCTGATGGGAGAGAAAGAGGGCAGAAGCGGTGATGATTTTGTATTCATGCGCTTTCGCTGAGGCAGTGTATGGCGCGCCGCCGAAAGCGCCATCTAGTTTCTCTAGAACAACCTGCTCCGCGAAAAGTGTCAATATTGTGTACATTTACACCAACCTAGCCACCATCTAAGGTCTAGCACGCGAAGAACGTGCGTTAAAATGAAGTAACAGACAACAGATTCCACTGTCTAAATCGTTGTAAGCGAAGCTTTAAAAGATTACACGGCACATTTATAAGCTTTAAAAGATTACACGGCACATCAGTTTAAGAACCGCGCAGCCGTTTTCGGTGACGAGCACGTTTCGAACGTAACTCGCTCGAAATGGTAAAAGCCGCGACGGTGCACAAAGAGAAAAGGTCAACGACAAATTGATAACAGTGGTAATCCTCTGAAAACCGGTTACTGTCAAAAAGCAAACCATGTTGATGCGCTAATAATAATTTTAATTGCTGGGGTTTTACGCGCCAGAACTGATTTTAATGGGACGCATGACGCAGTGGGGGACTCCGGATTAATGTTTACCACCTGGGGTTCTCTAACGTGCACCTAAATCTAAGTGCACGGGTGTTCCTGCATTTCGCCTCGATGGAAATGCGGCCACCGTGGCCGGGAATGAAACCCGCGTCCTCGAGCCAGCAGCGCGACAGCTCACCTGCTAAGCTAGCAGGGTGGGTGAGGTTCGCGTGACGTGGTGCACTGATGTCATCGTGGCAAACATGTTTCAATATTAGAACAATGAGCATCTGCACCTGTGACGTTACGGGCAAACCATCTACAAGTAAAGGCACCAGGACCCACCTTTGAGCTCGCGGTCTTGCTCCCATTCTTTTTTATACTTTCTCGCATACATTCTGCGAGGAGGTTCCGAAGTTCAAGCTATCGAAATCAATCTCAAGTGTAAGCATGACCGAAAATTCATCTCGCAAGAAAAGGAAAATGCCACTAAAGAAAGCTTAGTGTGACAAAAATGGAGCAGGTCGAAAGCTGTGGCCGGCGCGATGCTTCACCTAGAAACCATGGCCATGAACACACTGGAACGTGTCTTCCCTTCTTTCATGTCGGCTCCACGATTGCCCCACCCTATTGCTCTCCCTTTCGAAGCATAGCCATGATAGTACCGTGGACTGAAAAACCCTCTACTCCCAGGCTCATCCCGATGCTGGGGATCGGGTGTCTGACGATGACGTGGAGTGTAAATTAAAATGCATCAAATATCAGAGCCACGGCTCAGACAACGGGGCAGAGAGGGGAGAAGGGGCGCATTTCGCACACGCACACATACACAGCAGCGCTGCATGCCAGCTCAGCCAGCTAAAACATCGCCTTCGAGATTTGCTTCTACCCGATCAGATCCACCTCTGGAGCGCGGATTAGGGCGCCACGTATAGCCCAAACAAAGCCAAGTCACAGAATTTCAGTTGCCCTAATATAGCCACATAGCGAACTCGTCCAAGTCGACGCCAAAATGTGTTTTTCGGTAGCCCAATTTGGCTATATATAGCCAAAGCTGGCAACACTGTACTTATGCTCGGTGCAGTGTCCGTTCTGCAACGTCCGCACCCATACTGCGCATGCGTAACTCTCCCTCATTGTCTTCCTCCCCCTCTCCACTACAGGTGCGGCGCATCAAATCATTGCATATAACTCACTCTCTCCCTCTCTCTCTAAGGGTACGCCGGTAGGCGGCGCCAGTGTCCCGGCGCAGGTAGGCTCAGGATAAAGCGCGCGTTCGCTTTCTTCCGTCATTCTCTCTCTGTGCAACGATGTGCGAAACCCCATGAGCAACGTCGGCGCTAGTTGCAGCGGCAGCGCCACCGCCGCGAAGGAGAGGAAGGCTCGGGAAGCCAAACGTAAACGTCAGCGTCGGCAAGCGGACCCCGAACTTCGGGCCAGGGAAGCCGAACGTAAATGTAGGCAGGAAACTTCCACAGAAGCAACACGGGCTCGGCACGCCGAAGTGCACGTGGAACATCAGCGTTATCAAGGCGACCCCGAACTGCGGGCTCGGAAAATCGAAGCGCAACGGCAGCGTCGAGCGGCAGCTCCCGATCCCGAAGCGACGAGGCAACGCCAGTCTGCGGCCAGAGCAGCAACACGCTCGAGGCCATTACAACGCCCGGACTTCGACGGTGCTTAGGCGCGGTTCAAGCGCGACTTCCTCGGTTGGAGCTTCGGGCACAGCTGCAACGTGTGCGACCGGCTTTGGTTCGACAACCACCTGATCAAGGTCGGGAGCATCCAGAACGAACGTCAGCGTAACGCGGCCGTCGGCGTGCTTCGACGCCAGTTCAGCAACAATACAATGCATTCTCAACACATTCTCAATACAGTCTCTCACTAACTTTCATTGGGTTGTGTGGCAAGTGAAACGAAACGGAAACTCGATGCGCACCTTCCGCGATGCTTTCGCATCCCACCATCGTTGCCCGTAGCCTGACATGTGATTTTTTTCACTGCGGCTTGCATGACGGCTCGCGCACGTGTGGGCGCCGAAGCTCGGCGCGGCGAGTCACGTGATGCGTTGCCAAGGCTACGGCGCAGTTGCGGTAAAATGAAGGTCAAATTGCTGGCAGCGGCGAAACTCGGCACGACTAGGTTAGTAAAGCTCTCGCTTTAAAAGTCGCAGTTTCGCCAGAATTCGATTGCGATAGCAAATTAGTGGACGCCTAAACAAAGTAACGATAGTAGTTTTATGGGCCGTATAAATTTGTAAACCTAGGCACACTAAATTAACAAGCATGGTCGCACGCGCGCACAAGCAAACATGAACGCATCTGACTCGATGACCGCGGAAAATCGCTGTCACAACGCTGGAGTGAGTCAGCGCAGCAGCAGGGAGCGAATAGAGTTTCGTGCCGGCGCTCGCGTCAAATCGATCTTACCAGCGAAAACACAGGGAGGGCGGACTCTGCCCCTGCCGCAGATGGCTTTCAAAATACAGCAGCGTGGGCAGTCGTTCGTGGCGCAGAGAGCGCCTGCGCGCGCGGCAGACAGAGCGAGAGAAATAAATGAGTAAATAAAACAAACTTTCTAAGCGAGGCGGGAGTCCACCCCGGGTACCCAGGGTTCGAAGGCAAGCGTCATAACCATTAGGCTATACACCCACGCTTGCAGAACATGCATTTATGGGAACGTTATGATTGCAATGTACCTACGATTACAACACAACTTGATATGGGCGAGAGAAAGAGAAGATGAGAGCGAGAGAGAGAAAGAAAGAAAGGAACACAGATAGAGAGAAAGAGAAACAGCGGCGGGATCTGAACCCCGGTACTCACGGTACGAAGGTGAGCGTCATACCCACTACGCTATACGAGTACACCCACGCTTGCAGAGCTCCGCTGTTTCATCAGATTTCAGAAGCTTGGAACTGGCTTAAATTTTTACGCAGAACAGATGCACTAATTTTTCAGCATACAGCAATTGTATGAACCTTCGTACATCACAAATATATCGACACAAATAGTGAGCGACACAGACAGTAGCCAGCAACAGCCACGACCAACCTAGGAGAGTAGTTAAAGAAAGCTATGTTAAAAACGTTTTGCTTTATGCGTCTACGTAACCAGCCACTCAGCAAGACAAGATTGTGCGGAACAAATATAGCAAGCTGCTATATAGAGCACAATTAGTCAACCGACTAGATGTCTTTCTTAGTCAACTGGCCCAGTCATTTACACTTTCAACTCTGTGATACAAATTTAAATCACACGCAAACAACATTTCTTAATTTTGATTGGCTAAAACTGAACGATTAATAACTACCAAAGGTAGCAACGGGCCAAGTTGTGAGCCTTCAGGCACATCCGTAAACGACACAAAAGACTCGGAGGCGCAGTCTAGAACGTGACCTGGTTCCGACGGTCTGTCACGTAACTACGAAACCATGCGCAAAATTATGGACATAAAAGCATAGTCGCTTAGTTTAACAGTAGTATCTCACGCGAAACCTCGTCAAAGGATTTATCCATGTTAAAGTAGAACGTATCTAGTTCACTATAAGCTTAGCACTGTACTCAAAGCACGCATATATTTACACTGATTTGCCATTTATAAAGCTATGCTGTCTGACTGAAAGTTTCTCTTAAAAAACAAAGAAACGCGCTGACTTATAACCACTACCAAATTTTTTTTTTATCTACATGAAAGAGCCAGCGGCCGAAACTTAGTTATATCGCAAGGATTCCTCGGCATAAATATCAAAATCACCACTGACATTTTCCACCCCTAAGAACGAAAAACTTCGCTCTTCAAAGTCAAGCTGTACAGGTAGGTTAACGCGAGAATAGCGTCTCCGCATCGCTGGATTATAAGATTCAAAATACCATCAAAACGGGGAAATGCTTCGTCTTCAGTTTGTGCACGCCTCCCCCCCCCCCTCCCCCCGAACTCGATACCTTTTTTTCCCCCGCTATGTATACATAAGCAGTCAGCATTTTTCTCAATACCGACATATGTGGGTATGGCGTCAGATTGCGAAAAAAAATGTCACAGTTTCGCCCTAAGGGCGAAGCAATGAATGCGATAGCAACACAGCAATGTCATACGAAGTAAGGTGAGCGGCCTTGGTAGCAATATGAATTGTAGTAAACATGAGCTGATTAAGTAAGCAGGTGTGCTGCGACGTAAGTATACCGACATGAAGAGAGACTCGATGACCACGAGAAGGCGCGTGTGAAACGGTGGTGTTGATGAGAAGCGCTTACCGTGGGCAGCGTGTGCGAAGGGACACACCTGTAGTGCTGCACTGCCGATCTGGGCAGTATTGCATGTGTAGCGTGCGTTGGAAAATGTGACCCGACTATTACTAACTGAATGAACAAGCGTGGTGTGAGCGCGCACAAACAAACAGGAATAGATCACACTGAACGACTGCAGACAACGACTGTCAAAACGCTGGCAGCGAGCGGATATACGCCGCAGCGGGCGAAGGTACGTGCGGTCTATCGCTTCAACGGAAACTGAGCGGCGAATGCACGGCGCATAAAGGTCAGAGCCGTGTGGAGATAAGAGACGGTGCGGTCGAACGAACGACGAGTGCGGTTGTTGGCAGCGTAGAAGTGCGCCCCCCCCCCTCCCTCCGGCGCTGGCTGCCCGCTTCCTTGCTTGCGCGTGGGAGATTGAGTGCGTTCGCTCTCCGTGAAAGCGCGCGTCCCCGCACGCTTCCGCTGGGGCATACGGCGCACGGCGAAGATTATATCTATACGGAACCTCACGGCGACGGCGACGGCGACGACGGCAGAAATCCGGTTGAAGTGTCCATATAATTGCTATCGCAATAAAATGGCGAACAGATACGACATTTTGACGATACCGTCATAGATATCTGTTGAATATGTTCAGTTACCCACCTAGAAGGTTCGCGATAGAAGGATGCCTTCGCATTCGGACATGTCAAATTGTGCACTTCCACCAGACATCACGATGTAGTAGTGACGCTGAAGTAAACAGTCGTAAAACTGTATGACGAAACTGATTCTTTATTGGGCGAATCTGTGCCCACAAAAGCAAGCTACACTCGAAGCACAACCAAAGCGGCGAACACAGTCGGCGATCATCGAAAATCTGATCAGCGGCGAAACGCATCGGCTTTTATACACGAGTCATCGAAAGTTCCAGATTAATCCCTGATACCGGCATGTCTTCCAGAAAGTTCTAGACAATTCGCGTCGCTCATACAATCGGATTACATGAGCGTCGGTGACAAGAGACAACGGATAGAAGCATCGATAACGTTCGAGAAACTTCCGATACATGCAGGCGCGTCCTGTGCCTAGCGATAACGTTTAAAGCCCAAACCACACGTACGCTTGCGGACGCGCGCAAGCTCCCGTCTACGCGCCTTGCGGTTGCCGCGCCTAGCGAGGAAGGGCGGTTTGCATCCACAAATACGCGCGACAGTGCGCGCTCACTGGCCTCATTTGTTGACGCCTTGGCAGACGCCACTTCGTACTTTGTCATCGACAATGTTTCAAAATGCTTCGACATCTATAAACGTAATTGTTATATTTTTGGAGCTGTTAGATAGCACAAAAAGAAGCACTTCCTTCCATGGTATAAATCTGCTTAACTGAGAGTTGAATGTACCGCGCCTTAACTGCGTAGCCAGGCGCGCCGACGCGAGGCAGCCCAAGCGGGCAATATCATAGAGGAGCTTATCACCGAGATCGCGCCGCGTTTCGACGCGTACGAGCCGTGCCGCACCGTCTGCGCATGCGTAGGCACGCAGACGCGAGCTTGCGCGCATCCGCAAGCGTACGTGTGGTCTGGGCTTAACAGCTGGTGAAAAGCGGTCACCGGTGAAAGGATAAACATGTATACGAGTCAAAATTAACATATGACAGTGACGTCGCGTTAATATATGATAGAAGTTAGTTTTGTTTAAGTAATGCTTACCTAGTTAGACAAATATAAACCCAAAACATTCTCATTGTTACAAGCGTAGCTCTCGCACGGAGAGAAAAATTTCCAGTCTGACACGGTTACGTTTGGTGGCAGGAGGGTGCGAACGGCCGCAGGCGCCTTTCTTTTTATTGCGATAGCAATTATATGGACACTTCAACCGGATTTCTGCCGTCGGCGTCGCCGTCGCCGTGAGGTTCCGTATAGATTCCAAGGGCGATAAAATCGTCGCCGCGCGCCGTATGCGCTAGCGAAAGCGCGCGGGGGACGCGCGCTATCACGGAGGGCGAACTCCCCCGCGGGCTATCATGATGAGCGAACGCTGGGCGGAAAGCAAACACGACCGTCGCGTCGGGGTATGGGAGGGAGGGAGGTGGGGCGGCGCTGTGCTCCGGCACCAAAGGCGTATCTTGCCACTCAATCTCCCACGCGAAAGCAACAAAGCGGGAAGAGGGGGAAGGGGGGGGGGGGCAGTTTCTCCTCTGCCAACATTTTCTCCTTTGCAGTTTGCCCGGCGGTGCCCGTCGCCCGCACCGTCTCTTATCTCCACACGGCTCTGACCTTTGTATGCGTTGTGCATTCGCCGCTCAGTTTCCGTTGAAGCGGTAGATCGCGCAAACCTGCGCTTGCTGCCAGCGTTTTGACAGTCGTTGGCTGCGGTCATTCAGTGCGATCTATTCATGTTTGCTTGTGCGCGCTGACACCACGATTGTTAATTCAGTTAGTAAGCCAATGTCTCCAAGTTTATGCAGCCGATAAAAGTACTATCCCTACTCCGAATAGCTCTCTACTAATTTGCTATCACAATCGATGCTTCGCCTTTCGGGCGAAACTGACTTTTTATTGCGATAGCAATTATATGGACACTTCTACCGGATTTCTGCCGTCGTCGTCGCCGTCGCCGTGAGGTTCCCTATAGATAAAATCTTCGCCGCGCGCCGTATGCCCGAGCGGAAGCGTGCGGGGACGCGCGCTTCATGGAGAGCGAACGCACTCAATCACCCACGCGCAAGCAAGGAAGCGGGAAGCCAGCGCCGGAGGGAGCGCGGGGGGGGGGGGGGGGGGGCGCACTTCTACGCTGCCAACAACCGCGCTCGTCGCTCGTCCGCACCGTCTCTTATCTCCACACGGCTCTGACCTTTATGCGCCGTGCGTGCATTCGCCGCTCAGTTTTCGTTGAAGCGATAGACCGCACGTACCTTCGCCCGCTGCGGCGTATATACGCTCGCTGCCAGCGTTTTGACAGTCGTTGTCTGCAGTCGTTCAGTGTGATCTATTCCTGTTTGTTTGTGCGCGCTCACACCACGCTTGTTCATTCAGTTAGTAATAGTCGGGCCACATTTTCCAACGCACGCTACGCATGCAATGCTGCCCGGATCGGCAGTGCAGCGCTACAGGCGTGTCCCTTCGCACGCGCTGCCCACGGGAAGCGCTTCTCATCAACACCACCGTTTCACACGCGCCTTCTCGTGGTCATCGAGTCTCTCTTCATGTTGGTCCACTTACGCCGCAGCACACCTGCTTACTTAATCAGCTCATGTTTACTACAATTCATATTGCTACCAAAGCCGCTCACCTTACTTCGTATGACATTGCTGTGTTGCTATCGCATTCATTGCTTCGCCCTTAGGGCGAAACTGTGACATTTTTTTTCGCAATCTGACGCCATACCCACATATGTCGGTATTGAGAAAAATGCTGACTGCTTATGTATACATAGCGAGGAAAAAAAAGGTATCGAGTTCGGGGGGAGGGGGGAGGGGGAGGCGTGCACAAACTGAAGACGAAGCATTTCCCCGTTGGCGCCATATCTTCAGGCGGCCCGTTTCTCAGGGTGCAGCAAAAAGCGACACTTTTTCATTGCAAGTCTCGTAGCCGGATTAGCACCATGGCAAAAAAAAAAAAACATCTTGCCCATTTCACGGCTTCCTCACACGAAGAGCACAGCTTGTCATCGCACACAAAGAATAGAAACAAGGGCGCAACGTGGCGACAACTGCTTCGACTAGACGGTGACCGCACGTCCACAAATGTGCAGGCTCGCCCGGCTGTGGGCCACGCAACCGCTCCTGCCATCTCGCGGCGTGATGGAGCGGAGGTACCGAAGTTCGACGCAGCGAGTGCACGGCGGCGGCGCTCCGTTTTTACTGCAGCATGTGCATGCTGCAGTAAAGATCCAGAGACCACTCAGCACATCCTAATGGAATGCGACGGGATCCACCCAGCGAGCACCGTAGGTAACGTGCAACTCCCAGAAGCGCTTAGGTTTAAAGTGGAAGGGAACATCAACAGATCAGCCATAGAGATAAGCAAGAGACGATCAGAGTACTGGTGGAAAAAAGGCAGGGAGAAGATGGATACGCGACCTGATCTCTTAAAATCATAGGTAGCGGTACAAGGTAAATTTTTGAAAAATAAAAATAATGAGAGGTATACAAAAATGCTAGATAAAGAACATGTATAGTATACCTGATTAAATCAAGCAGGCTAGGTGACTATTTGACGCCGCCCCGTTTCAAAGGGGATGCCAATTAATCATCAACGTCACCGTCGCTCCACCTGTACTGTCGCAATCTTTTTGAGGGTGAACACGGGAGCGCGTGGCTTTCTATATCACCAGCGCCGTCAGACAGCAGCCACAATATCTGCGCGCAGGCTCTGGGAGGGTGGGCTCCTTTCGTGCGCATTACGTCATCGTAGCGCAGCGTGTGTCGTCTGCTAGCAGTTTTTTCCCCATAATAGAAACCAAATTATGACAGAAACCACAATTTTGATGTTTTTAATTCAGACCGTTGTGCTTCTTATGCTTGGCGTTATTGTAATTACTTCAACTTTTCACTTCTAGTTTTCCTTCTTATGTGTTCTTATCGTACAACGAACAGGCAAGGGAACACAAACATCCGAACTTTTATTTGGTGCAAGTTCAACAAAAGATTGATCCGTTTAGAAGCAGTGTTAGTAAGCAGGAGTAATTTTCTCTTTGATGATGTTAGTATTTTGTCATACAACCCTTTGCGGAAACGACTGCTGGCATCCTAGAGGGCAGTGACGCGTACAGCGCTGGCACAAAGTCATGATGCGCTCGAAGGTCCTCCCATTCTTGTCGAACTGCTGTCCACAGCTCGTCCCCAGTTGTTTGGCGGACAGGTTTTCGCACCATGGCTGCTTTCATGTAACCCCATATATTTTCGCAGATGTTCATGTCAGCGCCTTTGGCCGGCCAGGAAAGCATGCAGATTCTGCGATTTTCTATATGTTCCTTGACAACTTTTGCCGTGTGAACCGGCGCCAGGTCATGTTGAAACATAAAGTCGGCATCGGGAAAGACGCTGTGGGCGTAGGGCAGCAACACATTGTCCAAACTTTCTGTGCAGTATCGCTGCGATGTAAGGGCACCTTCTATGTGATGCAGAGGCACGAGACCATGCCTTGACACCGCGCTCCACACGTTCACGCAGTTTCTGCCACTCGCGGCGACTCTCTGCACATTGGCTGGTTCGTAACTGCATGGAAATCGTATTTTTGACCATCCTTCGCAAAATCAAACGTGCATTACGAAAAGTTTTTTATCGTGTGCCTCTGGTTCGCCAAACTCGCATCCGTTGGTCTTGGTGAGTTGTAAAAGTCGACTCATCCGAGAAGATCACTCGGCCCCAGTCATCCATGAGGCGTGTGCTTCGGCAAACTGGAGACGTGACTTCTTGTTCGAACCAGTGACGACTGGCTTTCGTGCAGCTACAGAATTTCGCCGTCCAGCACTTCGGAGGCGTCGCCGGACCGTAGCAAGGGAAGCATCCACATCTAGCTGCTCCCGCGCTTGCCTCGCGGACTGGAACGGGTTCTCGACGACAGCAGCTACCATAAGCGCGTCTTCATCCTCCGTCGTTGCCTTTGGTCGACGCATGTGTGGGGCATCACAGAGTCGGCCTTCCTTGCTGAATGCCTGAATAATCCTGTTGATGGTATTTAGCGGCCTGTGCACGAGAGCACCGATGGAGCGCTGTGAATATCCCTTGAGCGAATATTGTACAATTTTCCAGCTCTCTTCTTCGGGAACGCGAGTCATGCTGAAATTCAGTTGCTGCTCTGACAGATGCGGTTATGTGCAAGAATATATGCTCATGACACGTGTGCGCGTATTTAAAAAGCGGCTCCTCAAAGACGGAAGCCGCTTTTTAAATACGCGCACAAGTGTCATGAGCATGCGTCCATGGCCTGGCTACAGATCAACAGTGATGTTGAGAACGCCAGAAAACATTACATATATTTTCCAGTTTATTGATGCATCGTGGGGAGCGTAATGAGAAGTTTAACATCGTCACCAATCCCGAACCTTACGGCTACCTTATTGCGGTACGCGCGCAGCAGATGACACGCACTTGCTTGCGTGACGCAATGCGCGCGGCGGGAGAATTTGCGCACGCCGGGCACACTGCGCATGAGCAATGCTTCTCGTTGCCGCCGCTGAACCGCGCTGCGAGCTCAGAAGGCCACGCGTTCCCGTGTTCACCCTCAAAAAGATTGTGACTGTACTTCTAACACCATGGGCACGGGTTCTTGGGTTCTGGCCCGTGCACTGCTCTGGGTTGGGCTCGGGTTTGAAACGGCGGGGCCGGGACGGGTACAAGCTCCTTCACTGTTACGCCGAGGCCGGCACATCGAGCACACGTGGGAACCAATAATAGATCCAAGGCTTTGTATGAAGATCAAGTGACAAGTGGGAAGAAGTGGCTCTTAATTACCGTAGCAAAAAAAAAAAAAAAAATACGCTTCTATTTTTTTTTTTTTTTTCAGGAAGAGTTCTTATTTCTTCCGTTTCCATGTCATGCTCAGTTGCGAGATTTTTACAGGAATTTACTATGCGATATTTGCTTTCCAAGCCCGATTCCGGTGTAATCAAAAACCTCAAGCGCGCCCGTAAACCAGCTGCTTCACACGAAAGGCCGACGTTCAGTAAAATAACCTGCGGGAATGCGGTCTTAGCGGGAAGTCGAGGCGCGCTGCTAATAGCAAGCACCGGGTAAAACAACTTTTTCATATAGCCCCAGCGTTTCACTACCTAATTGATAAGGGCGCCGTAATGCGTCGAGCAGCGCGGAAGAGCAGTCATTTCTTTTATTATTGGGCGACCATTACACTAAGACGGCAGGAAATTCAGAGCTGAGTTAACCTAGTCAGAGAACAAGCTGGTCAATAACCGAGGCGTACCCCCCAAGTTCTAGTCTCACCTTTTCAGTTTTTCCTGCAGGATGTGTCGAATAGCGCTTTAGTAGATTTTCTCGCCGTCATACACGTCTGAACCTGATACTACTGGTACGCTTTCATGAAAAAAAAAAAGAAAATGACGCGAGAACGCTAAAAGAAGGAGTGGCATTTGTTGGCTCTTGTTCCGTTTTTTAGCGTACTTTCCTCGTCATGAATGAGAAAGTTTCTTTGCCCGCTGATAGGCAGCGCGCAATTTTTTTATTGACATTGATTGACGCAACATTGATTTATTAGCCGACCACAACACGGACGTTCCTGGAGAATTCTCTCAGCGAGCCTCCTACCTCTTGTTTGAACAGTGACGTGCCGAAGGCAAGATACTTTCAGAACTTCATTTCCAAGCATAATGTTGGGAGTCTTTCATGCGAAAATTAGTCTGCCCTTCCGTGTGCTCACAACATTTAGTCTTAGAAGGCGACGCGAATCTAAGCCGGGAGCCACCCAACGACGACCGCCTCGGCTTAAACACGCAAACAAACGACGCGTAAATTCTGCCGCGCACTAGGCAATTGAAGAGCGGCATAGTGTCGTTTACAAATAATTCGTTCAAGTTTTGAGTGCACTCCCTGGGAACTGACTGTTTTGTGGGGTCTACAAAATTGTAACTTTCAATGACGTAGCTTTCTACGTGAGCCATGGCGATGGCAGATAATGTGGAATGTTGTACAACGCTTTCAAACCGCCGCGACCAACAATACAAAGGGAAACACCATAGCGAACCTTAGCCTGCCAATGAAATTCATTTGCAACACGAAAGCTCTAGCAAGCATTTAAGAAAAGGAGCGGCTACGCGACTGCACCACGGCAAGCGGCTAGCTAGAGTGAGCCGTGTGTCAGTGAATGGTGAATATATCAAACGCACTCACCAATAGTTTCCTTGGCGTGGTCGCCCCAAGAAACGATGCCGCAGGAACCTCGATGCCGCGTCGCAGTCGAATATGCCTTTTCGGCGACGTCAGGGTGCCGTCATCGGCATCGGTCGCGGGCTGTCCAGAGCACGATGTCGAAGAGCAATGCATCGATGCCCGCGAGAACGCCCACTTCGTGTCTGGTAGTCTCTCCCTGTGGTCCCGCCGCAGGCTTGCTCAACGCCGATCAGCGCATGCGCGAAGCTAAGCTCACGCGCCTACACCGAAGGGTTTCCGCGTGACGAGTGCGATATTTAATGCGCAGTTCAGCTCTCGGGGCGCTGCCAAGGGCGCCGCCGTATTTGCTCGCATCTTGCGTATCGCAAAGCCAGGAATTTGGGACATTTCGTGCAGTTTCCTTTTTCTGCCACCACTTGGCGTATCGACCTTAAAGAATTCAAAATTCCCGCTGTGACGTATGCCATGAAGCACAACTGAAGAAAACACAATAAAAAGAAGCACACCCTAAGACTGTCGCTTCACCTCGGCACTTGGAAACGAGTGTGCTTATATATCAGCGTTATCTCGAAGACGGCCAGCTATTTGCTCTACTGACAAGAATCGACGGTTTTGCTAGACACCTGGCCAGAAAGCTTGTGCGCATTCCGGACAGATGTCTGGCCCAGATAACGGCTACCGCGAATCATCCCTTTAATATTTTTTTTCTTGAGCGGACTTTTTATTTATGCACCACTGTGGCCGCGGTCTTGCGTATACGTCAGGCTTCTGTTTCATGGGTTTCCTATAGAACTGGCGTGATCCATTGTTTAAGAGGAAGCTTTAGCTCGGGCCTATCTCCGATGCCGGATGCTCAAATACATGTGAAACGCAGGAATGCTTTTATGAGAAAACCACTGAACCAATTTGAATAAAGTTTTTTGCATCTAAGAGTGAAAGTTAAATTGCAGAGACAGCAGCAAATAGAATTTTCGTTTAGATAGTGTAATGTTTTACAAGGATTGCGGGATGTTGGTAAACATGGAAACAAAAATAGAAGTATGAAGTTTACAAATCAGTAACTCAGCCATGAAAAACAAATATGGCATTTCTATAAACTGCACCCGTTGGAGCATCAAAAGTGAACAATTCTTTTTGCTATACCTTAAAACTTACGCGATTTTTTTAAATGGTTGGAAGGGTTTTGCAAATGCAAGATTCCCAATTTAGTTGTGTATTTCAGGGTGGTGTATGATATAAGATTGCTGTCCGCTTTGGATGCATAATTAGGTGCAGTTTACAGAATTCTGATATCGTTTTTAGTTGCTGAGGTACAAAGTTCTATACGTGAAGTTTTGTTTTTCGAAATTTTGCAATTCTTTTAAATTTTACTGAAAAAAAGTAAACAGCCTAAATAAAATATCCCTTTCTGAAATCACTACACTTTAACATTGTTTTCTAAATTCAACTTAACTCATCGGATTTGGTGCAGTGGTTGCTCTGAGAAACTATTGCCGATTTCCCATGTATATCGATAGGAGCCCCCAAGCTCAATGTTCCCCTTAAGTTTGAGCTTGAATAATACACTTGTTGGTAAGATATGTTTGTAAGCGTGCGATCGTGGCCTAATGAGCTAGAGCACGGGCGTACTGGGCTCAACGGCACATGATATGTTCGTAAAGCGGCTTGGGAAGGAAGAGGAGCAAAGAAAGGGAGAAGCCAGGGATGTTATTCAGAAGCGTGTCTGGTTGACTAACAATTACTAAATGCTGTGGTCGTCATACCACCATACGTTCCATCAGCATACCACCATAGCCTTCGCGAGTGATGGTCATAACAAAGCGGGTCAATCCGGGAGACAGTGTATGGCCGCATATAGCCGAATTACTTGAAAACTCAGGAGAAGCACTACGGATTCTAAACAAAGGTATCTTAGCTAATACGGTGCGTCGCTTCTTGTTCGCTACATTGTGTGAATGTTAATCGCATTAACTTCGATAGTCATCTTAACATGCGTTCTGCCGGAATTCTTTCGTCTTCGCGACACTAAGAAATTCAGGTCCACATTGTTCCCTACTTATTAACGCCTCGAACTCCTAGAGGTGATCGTGCTCAGGCGTGTGACTGACGACCTGAAGTTTGATGGAGGTAGCGGTGTGATTTCGACAGTGGCGCCGCCTATCAACAAGGGGATGCGCATTGGAATGGGTGGACTAGCGGCGAAAGGCAAACTTCAAGACTTGCTAGACATCACAGCGCCGAATAAAACTGAGAAAGAGCTAGAAGAAATATATGCATTGCAATCGCGCTAAAGAAATTGGAAACTATTGGATTGGTCCCAGGTATCCAAGCTATTCTTAACGGGAGTAAATGAGATGAGTTTCGGTACAGCTCGTTGCATTTTTCTGGAGCGGAAGACGTGCCGAGAGGCAGAGTAGGCTGAAATATTTCGTTGCTGCGAAAATTACGTAGATTGCCGGCGTCATCATTTTAATGGAAACAAAAATTAATTATGTTTTCAAGAAATTCTTAGAACACTTAAATAAAATTGTAGCAAATAAATTCTGTGTAACGTGCGCGACGTGTGTCTGGTAAAGATCGAGGCAACTACACGATGGCAGGAACAAGAAACAGTCGAGGGTTTATTGGTACGCTGTTATATAGGCAAACGCACGTGCGATATCAGTGCTGCCCTGATAAGGTAGCGCAGACAGCGCATGTCCGATACATCCTCTGAGGGGTAACGAAGAAGCACAACAGTTCAAGTTACTTGATTAAAGGACGTGTCGTAACCAAGCTCGTAGAAGATCGGGTCGCACCAGTAAGCCACCGCAGCGGCTTGGTTACGACACGTCCTTTAATCAAGTAACTTGAACTGTTGTGCTTCTTCGTTACCAGCCACACTCAAAAGGAGCGCCGCTTTTGCAGCTTCAGTGCGGGGTTGCTCCTTCGTCGTGGTTGCCACTATGAACAGGTCAAACTTCTGTTTGAAGCGCTTCCATTGCTCAGAGAGATTACCGGTCAGTTGCAAGGGTGGCGGTGCCTTCAGTAGTTCCATCGTTGGGGCTCCGCCGTATCCACGCTTCGACCCGAAGTGACCACTTCTGACACCATGTAACGTGCGCGACGTGTGTCTGGTAAAGATCGAGGCAACTACACGATGGCAGGAACAAGAAACAGTCGAGGGTTTATTGGTACGCTGTTATATAGGCAAACGCACGTGCGATATCAGTGCTGCCCTGATAAGGTAGCGCAGACAGCGCATGTCCGATACATTCTGAGAAGTTCATTTACAACTTTTTTGTGTGTTAAGGCATAGGGCAACTCACTACTGGTTTGCAGTATTTTTCTTCGTTATATTTTCAAGCGAGTTGAATATTCTGCCGTAGGTTATTGCACAATTAGCCCAACTAAATAAAATGAGACTTTCAAGTTTCCATGGTTCTTAGACAAATGCTTTGAGTCTTCGCGGATGCTGCAAAATTTCTCAAAATTGGCAAAGGGGATGTGAAAAACAAAACAGAACATTTTATTGCCTCAGTAAATTTTTATTTGTGATGGTATTTCCACTCGGTAAGTGGCTCGACCCTCGTGTTCGCCGCCTTATATATGTTTTTTTGTAAGCACTAGGTGCGTTGTCTGCGAATTTACGTGAATAACAATTGGTCATGTTTCAATCTGACCGAGAAAAAACTGTGTATTCTGGTTTTCCTGAAAGCCAGTAGACCAGCGTATTTAAATATACATTCGCGCGAAAATTATTGGCTCGAGTTCCATCACTGTACATCTGAATGATTATACGAGATTCAAGAGAGATGAAATGGCTGGCCGCGGCGTGTACGAGAGTGTTCACGTATTCCTTCGCTATAATACGCTGCCGCACACTTTAAAGCACGAGCGTGAGGATCAACCGATGTGCTTTTCATCCCTAAATGTACGCAGGAGTTCTGTCACTCCCGGTGTTTGTTGCCTGCCTGATCCCTCTCTATTTTCCTAACTGTCCATTGTATGGTTTGTTTTCGTACCAAATATCCACATAATATTCTGTGCGTGTTCGGCTAGCATTGAAATGATTATTTCTCTCACGTGTAATATATATATAATGTAACCATCAAGAAGGAATGCAGGGCAAAAACCTGCTTTGATGCAGCTCGAAGACCGCCCGGCGGCCGTTGATCACATGACAGTATCTTCACAATAATCGAGAACTCGACCTAGCTTCGTATATGCAAAAGGGCTAATGGGTCGAACAGAACCGGGCCGGCCAACGCATGGTACTTTCGGGCTCGGGCAAGGCCCGGACCTGAAAAACCGGCCCGTGAGAAAATATCAGATAGACAGATAGTCTTGTAACAAGCCCGCACATAATAAACAAAGTACTCTTCATGTCGTCATTACTAACTTCTTTATTCTCCCCTGACCCCCGGCCCCTTTACTACAAATTCTGTCTTCCTTCTTCTCCAACTGCTTGAGCACGCTTCACTCTCCCCGCCATTGTTTTTATCCCTCCTGGGATGGTATTTAAAAACATTTGCTATAGAGGCTGATTCCACGGTGCCATTGGGGCCTACATTCCAGACAGTCTTTAAGATTCCCTGTTGGCTTGCTGTTTTGACAACAGAGATAGGTCCTCTGTGATTTGAGCATGAGTTCGACAGGCCTTTTCTTACTAGCACCAAGTCTCCAACCTCTATTCTTGGTATGGTTGTGTTTTGTCTTTTGTCAAAGTTCCTTTTCATTCTTTCACGGTACTTAACTTCGCTTTCTTCATTTCTTCTCTCTTCTGTCAGTTGCAGCTCTGCTTGAATTCCTAGAGACGTGTCGGCTGGTAGATAGGTTGGGTTCCCGGTAGCAGCAAAGAGCGGTGTGCATCCCAGAGCTGTTGTATAGGATCGGTTATGATGAGCTACAGCCGCTTCAAGGCAGCACTTCCATCCACCTGGGAAGTCTGGATACATATTTATGTACTGTTTGATGTCCCGAATAGCTCGCTCAGCTAACCCATTAGCTGCTGGGTGATACGGTGCTGTGAACCTGAGCGTAACTCCACGTTGTTCGGCGAAAGGCAGGTCCGTTGTCTGACACTACTACTTTAACGTTGTCAAACATCTTTCGGCTTAGAAAGGAAATCACGCTGTTGGCGTCCTCCTTCCCCGGTTTTGCTGCCACCATCCTGGTGCACTCATCCACACACAACAGGAATGCTTGCGTTTTCTTCACGCCTTCAGATTTTTTTCGGAGTTCAGCGAAGTCCATGTGAATAACTTCAAATGGTACGCTTGAGTGCGTCGGTAATGTCATCTGTTGGGTTGGTTGCTTGAACTATACTTTATTCACCTGGCATTTGTGGCATGATTGCACGTATCTTTTTGTGTCTTCCTTCATGCGGGGCCATGTGAACCTTTTCGTCAGTTTCATATAGGTCCGCCAAAAGCCATCATGACCACCTGAATGGGGACTATTGTGGTAAAGGTCCAGAATTTTCGGAACCAGTGTAGGAGGCACTGCTATTTTGCCTGTCTGGGTCAGTTGCAAAAGTTCAGTTCCTTCCCAAATTTTGGCGGTACCTATTGCTTCGTGTTGCACATAAAGAACTGTTACCCCCAATCTAGACATTGCGTCCGCATCTTTCATAGAAGCTCCGGGACGGTGATTCACTTCAAAGTCGAACTGTTGAAGCTCGCTGACCCACCGTGCGACTTTTCCTTTTGGCTCCGCCATTTTCAAGAGGTGGGTAAGTGCCTCATGATCTGTGTACAACTTGAATCTGGTACCTTCCAGGTAGGAACGGAAGTATCGAATTGCCTTTAAAACGGCTAGAGCTTCCTTCTCTGTCGTCGTGTAGTTCACCTCCGCTTTGTTAAATGTGTAGCTATGGTAGCCAATTACGCTTAGTTGGCGATTGTTCGGCTGACTTGTGTCTCGCTGGTATAGTATAGCACCCGTTCCGTAATGCGAGGCATCTGTATCGAGCTCAAGTGGTAGAGCAAAGTCCGGCAGTCTGAGGACTGGATCAGACGAGATAACTCGTACTAGCTCTTGGTAGGCCACCTCACAGTCACCCGTCCAACAGAATCAGAACCACAGATCTGACTCTCGCTCTCTCTCTCCATATATATATATATGTATATGTATATTGAATTCCCATTATGATAAGTGAAAAAACCTGGAAATGCATCTGTCAGGTATTTTTATTTGTAACAATAGACCTATATCTCAATAACACATGGTGAACCATCGAGGCCCGAAAAATTATTTGAATTCGCAGTTATTTCTTGTCGCTATAAAATCTATATGTGATGCAGGGACAAATGGCATTGAGTGCCCAGAGGTCCCTGATCCAAACCAGTAGCAGCAGTGCACCTCACAAAAAATGCATATTTGTTGAAGTCAATTTCACTAATTAAAGAATTTTACTTGGTGTTTAAGTCTACAGCATAAATGTATAGCTATTTAAGGTAAATAGTACTGTCGAGGTTATACAGAACGAAGTACAATCAACATAAATTACTCTCAATACTAAAAAGAAAAAGACGGCAGAGGTGTGCGAACTTGTTGAATTACAACCCGATTTTAAGTGAAGCTGTTTTTTTTTTCGAATAGTTGCACTAAATGTTTGTTTCCTGTAATTACATCATATACTTTGAAATGTTACCCGTATATTAGTGTTCCGTTCCAAACCTTGTCCCAGTGTATTGCTTTGAAGCACTTCTGGCTGAAAACTTTAAAAACACAGTAATTCATGAATACACATCTTACTTCGTCACAAAATTTCATTATCCCCAGATATAAACAAGATGCCTTGTTTAGCTCACCGAGGACACCGGAGAAGCAACCTATACGCATCCCGTGTGGTGCACGGGAACAAATGGGAAAACAATGCTTTAGTAATTATCTGCAACACTTGCATTTAAACCAGGAAAGTCTCATTTTCGCAACACACTGCGCTTAAAATTCTCCATATTTTCATGGAATTTCAAGTCCATATCTCATGCAATTGTTTTAGGAGTCGGGGAAAGCGGCGGTATGGCACCCTAGCACACGTGAATATTTAACTTTCTACAAAGGCTAGCAATGAACCTACACAGAAAAAACATTTATCGCTCGTCATTCAGGATATTGTTTCGTACTTCGAATAAATATTAACACCATGTCCCGCATAGTTTACTGAGGATACCGGGATCAACAACTAAATGCCGTGTATAAAGCATAAAAGCTGGGGGAAAGCGAGTATTCAGTAGCGGTTTTTCGAGTACGTAAGCAACCACCTCAGTTCAAGTTTTCGGAACACGTCACAATAAAGTGGTCTTCATTTCTTCAAAATATAAAATATCTGCTGTTCTTGCTCCTGCCGGGAAACAAGTAGTATAGGGTAGCTCTTATTCAGAAACTGCCTGAAAATTAAATCGATAAAAGCAGTAGTGACAAAGGCCATTATAAAAAATTCAGTTAAGTGTTCTATTGGCACTGAAATGGCTCTGCACATTCGACCGAGGTCACTTTCACGAACATACAACCTTGCAGACCTTTATGTAATGTCCCGTTCTGGGACCTTTGAGGTATCGTGAATAAATGAACTTGCATATAAAACGCTAATCCGTTCTAAACTAGAATATGTCAGTGCTATCTATGACAACCACCAGGTTAATATGATTAATTCCCTTGAATCGGTTCAGAATCGTGCTGCCAGGTTCATTCTCTCTTGCTACTCCTATAATACAAGTGTCTCAGCCTTAAAATCCCGGTTGGGTCTTCTCTCGTTCACCTCCCGCCGCAAAAGTGCTTGTCTTTTTTTATTTTTTAGGTTCTTTCATTCGCTGCCCACAGGTAACCAAATCATCATTCCAGCGCATCGTTTCTCCTGCCATACGCATCCCAATGCTAGCTGTGTATCTACCACGCGCCCATTCCACCACGCATAAGCGTTCTTTTTTTCTGCACTCATGCCCGAGAATGGAACACCCTTCCTACTGAGATCGCCCTCATCACCGACATTTCCCGTTTCAAAACTGATATTGAAGACCATCCTTCAAGTCACGTCACCTAACCTGTCCCGCCATTTTTATACGTGCCCACCCCTCATGTAATGTCCCGTTCTGAGACCTTTGAGGTATCATGAATAAATGAATGAATAAATAAATAAATATACGATAAGTCATGATTACACAAAGAAATTCGGCAGTTACCCCTGTAAGTGGTTTGATTAGATTTTTGATGGCGATAAGATTTATATTTATACTGCAACGCTACGTAGACTATCTCTGGACGGAGATTCAATAGTTCCAGCATTTGATAATCCAACCAGTGCATGCAGTAAGGCACACCCATTGTTGGGCGCCGCTGATTATCCGGACCTCTCCCCTCGCCCGAAGGTTAAATATATCAAGCCGATTGTTTTGTTTTTTCAAGTATGCTTAGGCGGTAATTTGTAACTGCGGGAACTGTCCAGCGCCAGGACTTCTGCGCAATGCAAGCGTGAATGGCGAATCTCGCGCGTCGCCCGCTACAGCGCGTCACGAGGAGGCACAATACTCGCTGCCCAAACCGGGGATCAGTAGTAAAGAAAAGCATTATTAACGTGGTGACTCTATTAAGAAATATAATTTAGCTTCAGCTGAAGTTTTGTTGGACTTTCTAGTGTGTAGCCGAAAGTGCCCGCTCTCGAAAGTGGGGGGGGGGGGGGGGCAAATGGCATGCTTTGCCCCCCCACTTTTGACAGTGGGGGGGCAAGTGCCCCCCTGCCTCCCCGGTAGATACGCCCTGCTCCCCCCCCCCTTCCCTCCCGCCCTGCCTCCCCGCCTTTTTTTTTCTTTTTTTGCTTTCGCATGGGAGATTGCGTTGCCAGTTCCCCTTGCGCTGGGTTGCAACATAAGCATTTGGTGCCGTAGCACAGCGTCTCCCCGCCTCCCTCCCTCCCCCCCCGGCCTTTCGCGCGACAATCGCGTTTACTTTCCGCCGTGCGTTGGCTCTCCGTGATAGCGCGCGTCCCCTGCGCGCTTTTACTCGCGCATACGGCGCACGACGACGATTTTATCGCCCTTGGAATCTGTACGGAACCTCACGGCGACGGCGATGGCAGAAATCCCGTTGAAGTGTCCATATAATTCCTATCGCAATAAAACACGCGTAATGAGTGAACATCAAAAGGTTTCACAAGTTTTGCAATGCGTGCCACCGATTCTTCTTTTGTGTTTTTTGTACTGCCATCCAGAACTCTGCCCAAGAAAGTCACCTTGTTCTTGAAAAATTCACTCTTCTTAAAATTGACCTTTAGGTTAGCTTCTGACAAAGCGGTGAGGACATGTGCCAGGTGTTGTTCATGGAGACGCTCGCTTTTGGAATACACAATAATATCATCTACGTAGACATTGCAGAAGCGGCGAATGAACGGATCCAGAACCATATTCATCATTTTCTGAAACCAGCTGGGCGAGTTCTTCCATCCGAAGGGGAGGCGGTTGTATTCGTAGATGTCAAACGGAGTTATGAACGCCGTATACTGCTTTGTATCCTCTTGAAGTGGTACTTGCCAAAAACTTTTACAAAGGTCTATCCTAGAAAACCAAGTACATCCACCTGTGTTATCAATAATTCTATCTATTCTTGTCATAGGGAATGGAATTAGATGTGTCTGTTTGTTAATTGCTCTGTAGTCAGTGCAGAGTCGGAGGGTTCCATCTTCCTTGGGTGCTATGGTTATCGGCGATGCATATGGTGATACGGACGGACGGATAATACCTGCGTCCAACATCTTCGCAAGCTCTTCTTTCAGCCATGCCTTCTTTTCTCTGGTGAGGTTGTAAGGTTTCCTCCGTACTACAATTTCGTCATGTAATATAAACGGGACTTCAAACTTCGTAGCACCTGGAGCGGTTGTATCTCCACAGCATTATTATTCAGGGTAGATTAGAGGTATGTCATCTCCTTTCTTCACAATGCGAATTTAATTTTATTTTCTAACAGGTTGCGGCTCCTGCTCATCTTGGCTCACAGACACAGTGTCATCCCAGTGTATGTTCAGCTTGAGCAACTTCATGTCCGGACGGGAGAGTAGAAAGTCATACTCAATGCCTTCTATAACCAGTGCCAGTATTTCTGCAGTTTGTGATTGGTACTTAAGCTTTAGGCGCATCCATTCGCAGTGTTCCTTCTCACGCCCGTCGTAGCCTCGTACAACCACTGTTTTTCCTGTGAATATCTTCTCAGTTTTAGCTCTGCTTCCTTTTATAATTGAAACCGAAGCTCCACTGTCTACAAGCGCTCGCATTGTCTCACCGTCCACTTCGAGTTGTATATGCAATAAACTTGATGACACAAGTTGAACTGTCTCACTCGCTGTAGAGACATCTTTAGAATTCCCCTCGGCTTCATTTTGCTCTTCATTGTTTAACTCTGTGGGTTTCTGTACGGGAGTTATAGGTCTTGCGGTGCTCGCGCCAAAGTTAGACCTGACACCGTCCAACACCAACGAACACTTCTCATCCAAGCGATTGACGCTTGGCGTCCCTGAAAAGTCTTGTCTAGCCTTCACTGTTAACAGGTTTTACGCTTTTAGGGAGTTTTAGGCTCGTTGCATAACTCACACCCTAATGGGAGCACAAGAAACTCCATCAGAATGGAGTTTTTATTCACACCCTTGTTGTTGGGATTTTTTTGGGGTACCGTGGGAGTCTTGTATAGTTCTTTTAAAGGATATCGCTGCTGGCGTCTTTATGAGGAAAGTTAGGAGTTTTTTATTACTGCTTTGAACACCGGGACTGTGGGAGGTTTTACGAGGTACCCTGGGTGCCTTTATAAGTTGGCTTGGGTATTTTATTTTGCTTCTTTTGGGAGTTTATAGGAGAAGCGATGGGAGCTATTACGAACGTATTTTCCGAGCGGCGTGGCTTCTGTGGGAATTTTTAAGGATGCCTTTGGGAAATTTTTACTTCTTATGGGAGTGCTTAGGAGAAATATGGGAGCAATTGCTTCCATATTTTGGGAGCTTTGCTTAAGGGAGCTCTTATGGATAGCTTTGGGAATTAATTTTGTGCTTTTTATGGGAATATTGTGAGCATTATTCATACGCTTCATATTCTCATCTGTACATTCTCATCATCACCGTTTTGGGGCCTGGTAGCGGGGCTCTCGCTCGGGAGAATAAATGAGAGTCTGACTGCCTAAACCTTGTCTCACAAGTGGTGGAGTCTGCTGTCCGGTTCCTTCGTCCTCTCGCTGCCGGTCTCTCTCCAGCTTCACTTACGCTACATCCCTGGAGCTCCGCTCGGGTCGCCGCCTCTACCAACTACACTCGACCATGTCTCAAGACCAGCAGGCCACTACCGCGACATCCACCTTGCCTTCTCCGGCGGGAACCCCTGCTTGGACGGTCACTACCCCTCAGAAGGATCCACCAGTATTTGCTGGACTTCCCGGTGAAAACGTTGAAGACTGGTTGGAGCTATACGAGCGCGTGAGTGACTTTAACCACTGGAACGAATCTGAAAAACTTAGGCACGTCGCCTTCTACCTCACCGGCGTCGCAAGAACTTGGTTTTATAACCATGAGCTCGATTTCGTCAGCTGGAGCACGTTTAAACACCACCTACGCCAGATTTTCGCGAACTCTTCTGTCCGCTCAGATATTGCCAAGAAGAAGCTTGCTGAGCGTGTCCAGCACTCGGGCGAGTCGTACACTTCGTACATAGAGGACGTGCTCACCCTCTGCCGCCGCGTGAACACCTCGATGCCAGAGAGTGACCGTGTACGCCACCTGCTCAATGGTATTGGGACTCTGGCATTCAATGCTCTTGTCGTGCTGAACCCCACTACCATCGCTGACATCATCAGTACGTGTCAGAGCCTAGATGAGCTTAATATGCTTCGCTTACACCCTGACACTTCTGATTTCAAGGCGTCCAACGACAGCGAACTACGTGCCCTAATTTGCTCCATCATCCGTGAGGAGCTGCACGCCCACGCATCGTCTACCCCTCCTGAGGTCCATATGTCCCCTCCTGGTGCCGGCCTCCGCCATATCGTGAGGGAAGAGATAGCTGCCGTGACCTGTCCACAAGTCCCGAGCCCGCAACCCATCCCTACGCCCACTTACGCCCAGGTTGCCTCTATAGTGCCACCCTCCCGGCAGCCATCACAGCAGGCGCCTACGCCAACTTATGCTCAGGTTGCCTCCCTGGTGCCACCCTTGCAGCAGCCACCACAGCAGCCGCCTGCAATGCACGGGTCCCTGAATCCCATCACTGCGCGACCACCACCTCATGAATCTCACAACGCATGGAGCCCACCTCGACCTGTTTGCTACTATTGTGGCATCCGTGGCCACATTTCAAGGTTTTGCCGACGCCGTCAGCAAGATGAAAGGCGTGGCTATGACGGGTTTGAGAGGGATGAGTTTTCTGGCCCGATCCCACAACGGCGGCGTTCTTACTACGATTATTATCCACGACGTTCCCCATCTCCGCAGGAATTCAACGCTGCCGGTTCATTGCGTTTCCCGCGCCGTCACTCTCCATCACCGATGCGGCGCTCCTCTTTCCCTCTTCGACCGGCTACTTCGTCCTCCGATCACCGCCCGGAAAACTAAATTGTGCAGCTTCAGGAGGGAAAGCTGCATCCATTGGACAACGTGAAACTCCTCCGACGCGCCCGTCAAATGTACTTTTGGTGTTTGTTGAAGGTATACTGAAGCCTTGGTTGACACAGGTGCATCGCTTTCGGTTATTAGTACTGACTTGTGTTCTCGATTGCGAAAAGTGAAGACACCATATAATGGCCCTCCCCTTCGTTGTGCTAATGCAGTTCTTGTTCAGCCCTCCGGTGTTTGCACTGCACGTGTTTTCATTGATGGTATCCTTCCCCACATTCAGTT
This sequence comes from Dermacentor silvarum, assembly GCF_013339745.2. Lineage (NCBI taxonomy): Eukaryota > Metazoa > Arthropoda > Arachnida > Ixodida > Ixodidae > Dermacentor > Dermacentor silvarum. Next base: position 3,184,945 of record NC_051164.1, on the reverse strand, counting down.
TGCCGTGCTATCTTCGTGTACCTACGCCATGATTTTGGGATGGGACTTCCTGTCCTCAGCGTCAGCTTTCATCTCTTGTCGCCAGCGCACTATTCATATGACGGACACTCAATCTTCGTCCGCTGTCGACGCTCACACACTACGTTTCGTCACGTCTACCGATTGTTTAATTCCCGCGGGCAATGAGCATATCTTAACGCTGACTTCCGACACTATTGTTAATGGTGATGTGTTTCTTGCACCCAGCAGTCACTGCATCTCTGGTGGGCTTAGCATTACTCCTAGCCTGGTGCGTTTTCAGGACGGTAGAACGTTCGTCGCTGTTCATAACCCGACTTCTTCGCCAGTTGTGCTCTCGCAGGGCACCACTGTGACTTGCTTTACTGACACGGAACCTCTTTCGCTAGTACCTCTTCACACCGAATCACCACCTTTGTCTACCACTACTGATGATCATGCTGCTGCCACTGCTCTAAAAGACACGATAGATCCCGATTTGACTGCTGCCCAGAAAGAAGACCTTTTGGCCCTACTGCAAAAACACAGCGCCTTATTTGACGTTAACTCCAAACTTAGTAGTAAGTGACTTTTTTAAATGAGGGTGAAGATAAAAGTGCAGCGCTGTAACTGTCTCGATATGAGGTCACCTCAACAGCACTGCACGGGGAAGGGATAATGGGAGTTAAAGAGTGAGGAGTGAAGAGATGAGAGCGGTATGACCCTGAAGAGGGTAAGAAGAAGAAGAAGCAAAACGGGTCCTAAAGCCGCGTGTAAAGTGTCGTGGATTCAAAGAAATCAAGCAGAGCTGTGAAAGCTCGCTTGATTATAGAAGGGTGTCCACGGGGGAAGAGGAAAACGTCCGCGTTGTCCGATGGAAGTCCTAGGCGGCGATATGCGGCTATTAATGAGTCGCGGGCGTGGATATAGCCGGCGCAGTCAATAAGAATGTGGCTCAGGGTTTCGTCTGAGCCATCGTTGCAGCTGAGGCAGACAGAACTGCCGGTGCCGGATAGTTGAGTAACTCTCTGGGCCGTTTTGGCACAACCGACGCGAAGTCGGAGAAGAAATGTCCGATCGGCTCGAGAGAGCCCCAACTTTGGAAGGGGACGAGGCGGAACACCGGAGGCGACTCGCGCGTCGGGGTGTTTGGCTCTGATGGCATAGGAGATTGCGTGGCGGGCAGAGTCGAAAGGGCAAACGAAGTCGGTAAATAGTACGCCCAGGTCGTGTGCATGTTTGGCAAGATCGTCCGCCAGTTCATTTCCTTCGATGCCAGCGTGTGATGGGACCCATTGAAGGAGAAGGTCGCAACCATTTTGTTGTGCGTACGCGAACTTCATGGAAAGGAGTTGGCCAATGAGCGGGCCTCTTTCCCCTTTAATGAGGGTTTGTAGGGCGGCGCGAGAGTCGGTGAGTATGGCGACATAAGGTGGGAGATGTTCCAGAACAAGGTCGTTTAGCCAGGACAAGTGCTGCGAGTTCAGCCAGAGTTGAGGAGCAACTGCCGCGAAGGCGACACTGTTTGCGGGTTGACAGCTCTGGGATGGTGCAGGCTGCTGCTGCGGAGCCGTTCTTGAGAACCGAGCTGTCGGTGAACACTTTTACGCGGCCAAAAAGTCTTTCATCGAAAGTGGCGGCGACTTACTGGAGAATTGCGCAAGTGGGGGTGTTTCGTTTGCTTCTAACACCCGGAATGGTTGTGTGAATGACGGGCGGGCGGTGACGATGGGGAGTGGGGGGAGCCAGCCACAGTAGGGGGTGGGCTCCAGGGAGTGAAACTCTGCTGCTCGCCATCCCATGCAGGAGTGGGGGAGAGAGTGCAGTCGCAGAACAAGGTATTGTCCTTGGCGGGTGCGTTGTAGCCGTTCGACGTGGTTGAGAGCGCGCCATTGTGCTCTGACGGACAGGGGGAAGTCTTTGGCTTCCGCGAGGGAGGGGCCAATTGGTGAGTTGCGCGGGAGGCCGTATAGTTGTCGGATGACTTGCCTGTGTTGCATGTCAAGAGTTTCCCATTGGGAGGGTCTAAGAGATGCCAGAGGAAGTCCGTAAAGGCATCTTGAGGTGGCAACGGCATTGTATATCCTGAGGGCTAGTTGGGGCGCACTTCTGTCGCAGTGCATCGCATTGAAACCGAAGGCAGTTCTATTGTACGCCGCCGCCCGTATCGCGTGTCTTCCGTAGAACGGAAAATCATTGCGGACAACGTTGACGACATGCTTAAACGAGACATCATTCGGCCATCGTCCAGTTCTTGGTCGTCTCCTGTTGTGTTGGTCCGCAAGAAAGACGGCTCTGTACGATTTTGCGTCGATTATCGAGCACTTAATAAGATCACGCGTAAAGACGTATATCCGATGCCAAGAATCGACGATGCCATTGACTCCCTCCAGGGCGCTGAATATTTCTCAAGTCTAGACCTCCGATCTGGGTACTGGCAAATACCCATGGACGAAGCGGACAAGAGCAAGACAGCCTTTGCAACGCCTGATGGGCTTTACGAATTCAACGGTCATGCCCTTTGGTTTATGTAATGCTCCTGCAACGTTTGAACGCATGATCGATACAGTTTTACGCGGCCCTAAGTGGAAGACCTGTCTGTGTTATTTAGATGACATCGTTATTTTTTCTGCAACTTTTCGTCAGCATCTTGAGCATTTGGACGAAGTTTTCACATGCATTTCCAACGCTGGACTCCAACTCAACACAAAAAAATGCCATTTTGCCCGAAGGAACATCAAAGTGTTGGGGCACCTTATCAGTAAAGATGGCGTTCGACCAGATCCCGACAAGGTTGCTGCCGTGCTTCGCTTCCCTCGCCCCGAAAATGAAAAACAATTAAGAAGCTTCTTGGGCCTGGCATCCTACTTCCGCCGCTTCATCAGTCATTTTGCTGCTATGGCGTCGCCGCTGCACAAGTTGCTGACGTCGGGCACTGCTCTCACTTGGACAGACGACTGCGAGCTTTCTTTCAAAGCCCTCAAGCAAGCCTTGACATCCGACCCCGTCCTGTGTCACTTCGATGAGAACGCACCAACTTGTTTGCGCACCGACGCTAGTGGCCATGGGATCGGTGCTGTCCTTCTACAGCGTGATACAACTACACGAGAGAGAGTCGTTGCTTATGCCAGTCGCGCATTAACGGCTGCCGAAAAGAACTACTCGATAACAGAACAGGAATGCCTCGCAGTAGTTTGGGCCATACAAAAGTTTCGACCATATCTTTATGGACGCCACTTCACAGTCATAACCGACCACCGTGCCTTATGCTGGTTGTCGTCAATGAAAAATTTGTCTGGACGCCTTGGTCGCTGGGTGGTCCGATTACAAGAGTACGATTTCGACATTGTCTACAAGTCTGGGAAAAAGCATCAAGATGCAACGCTTTGTCTCGCTGCCCCCTGCCACTATTATCTTCGAGCACGTCTCTCCATTGCTCGCCACTTGATAATGCGACTAAGTCTCCACTTCCGTTATTACCTCTAGCGGTTACTGACACGCCATCTTCTAATCGCGGAACTAAGTTCGCCTCGTGTCAACGTTCTGATCCCTACTGCAGCAGCATCATCCAACGCCTCTGCGGTACTATTTCTGCACCAAATGCCCAATTACGTCGACAACTGCGACTATTTAAGCTCGACAACGACGTGTTGCACCGCTACATTTACAACACCGACGGCCACCGCTGGGTACCTGTTCTTCCACGTTCGATGCGCATGCAAATCCTTGAAGCCTTTCACGACGACCCATCCGCTGGCCACCTGGGTTTCCACAAAACATACCACCGCGTTAGGAGCCGTTTCTTTTGGCCGGGCATGTCTACCTTTGTGGCCAAGTACGTCGCTTCTTGCGTCCAGTGTCAACGGCGGAAACGACCGACTTCACCTCCTGCTGGCCTTTTACAGCCCATCCCATGTCCGAGACACCTTTTGCCATCGTTGGAATTGGCCTGGTCGGACCTCTACCCATGACGCCAGCAGGTTATCGATGGATCGTGACAGCTGTCGACCACCTCACACGGTACGCAGAGACCGCACCTCTACGCTCTAGTTCCGCCTCAGACGTTGCCGGCTTCTTTCTGGATGCCATTGTGCTGCGTCATGGTGCACCTCGTGTACTGTTGAGTGATCGCGGCAAGACTTTCATGTCAACAATGATCGACGAAGCACTCAGAGCATGTGGCACAGTTCATAAGACGACATCCGCGTACCACCCCCAGACAAATGGCTTAACAGAGCGATTTCATCGCACGTTAACAGATATGATAGCAATGTATATCGGGCCAAGCCACGACAACTGGGACAAACTTTTACCTTTTGTGACGTTTGCTCACAACACTGCCATCCAGCGAACTACAGGGTACTCACCCTTCTACCTCGTTTACGGCCGTTCGCCGACATTCACCATCGACGCCGCTTTCTTAACTGCCCCAACTAACACCTCGGCCCGAACAGTTCGTCTCGCGACTTGACGAATGTCGTGACCGTGCTCGCTTCAACACAGAAGTCAGTCAACTCGACCGCAAGCAACGTTACGACATCTCTCGTCGCGACGTCTTCTTTCGTCCTGGAGATGAAGTGCTCCTTTGGACGCCCATTCGTACACCCGGTTTGTGTGAGAAGTTTGAATCGCGCTTTCTTGGCCCCTACATTATTAATGAACAAACATTCCCAGTGAACTATCGCGTTACTCCCATCGAGGTTTCTTCCGACCATCGTTATCGTGGTTCAGAGATCGTTCACGTTTCGCGTCTCAAACGATTCGTTTGGCGCCTCCCTCCTGGCTAAGTCGCGGCCTGGCTGGCCGCTTGCGCGCGCGGGGAAATTAGTGTGAGCATTATTCATACGCTTCATATTCTCATCTGTACATTCTCATCATCACCGTTTTGGGGCCTGGTAGCGGGGCTCTCGCTCGGGAGAATAAATGAGAGTGACTGCCTAAACCTTGTCTCACAATATATAGGAGAATGTCTGGGAGTTCCTCTTCACACTTTTAAGGAGCTTTGTTTTAGTTAGGGAGTTTGAAACAAATGTTTTGGGAGTACTTTTTAGCTCCTTTTCAGAGCTTTTACAGGAAGCTCTGGGAGTTTATTAGGCTCCTTTTGGGAATTTTATGAGGCTGAAGGGAGTTTTTTTTTGTATGTGTGTTTAGTAGAATGGGCCCTTTGAGGAGCTCCGAGATGTATGACAAAGCAATAAAGTGTCTGGAAATTTATTGTAATTCCACAACCAAATGTGCCAGCATGATAGTACAATCAGCAATTGTTGGCATAGTGAAAGTGAATTGATTAAATAAATTGGATATAAACAAGCAAACAAGTGTGACAGGGAATTCAAGCGTTTGACAAGCTTCAGTACACTTATAAATCCACAAGTGCAGCCAAGACCAAAAGTGAGTAGCTCAAGACAACACCATGAGCTATTCGGCAATCCTTGTACCTGTTTGAACAGGTCACACTTCTTTTTGCAAGTAAAGGAGCATGCTACAATGAATGATGCAAAGTAGGCCTAACAGCAGCAATGACCCGAAGGAAAATAAACAAAGTACTTTTGAATACCTATGCTATTTCGAATTGATATCTACATACAACTTACTCCCACATGCTATGCTCGCATTTAACATGCAGCTGCAAAGAAAAAAGAAGCCAAGGTCGCACACCCCACTCTGAATCAATTTCCTTAGCAATGTGCAATACCTGAAATACAAACTACCCAACTAGTGAACATGACAAAAGTTCACAGCAAGTTCACAATGTAACAGTAGTTAAGCAGGTGATGTCTCAGGCTGAGGTTAAAAATCCAACAAAGGGACTAGTAGACAACTCTAGCTGACATTGATGCATATTTAGATGTCACTACATAGGTGCTTGTTGCGATGCCACCTGACCCTAGTTGGCATCAAAGAGGTTCATTAAAGATTGGCACATACACAAGTTGGTGTCATAGAGGTTCATTGAAGACCTGCATATGCCCATGCAGTGGCCCCAGAGGCACATAACCAGTGGCCTGAGTGGTGCTAACCTATTGCAGACCCAGGGGCACAGTGTTTTTTAAATTTCTTGCCTCAAAACCTGCCTTGCGTTATATAACCAACACCAGCACAAAGACCAAGACCAATGTCAGCAATCTGAGTGGTCTGAGGAAACTCCCCTGTTTCTTCCACAAACCTTACCTTCCCAACTAAACCGTCATGTTGAGCATTTCAACTTACCTTACCCTACTCTATGCAACCCTGCTTATTCTCCTAGATGTCTATGGAGTGGGGAAAAGTGAACTATATAAATGCTGCCAAGGAAAACAGTTGTTGCCCTAGCAAAGACAACTCCCCCTGTTGAAAACAATTTACCACCTCATGCAACACCTGTTTCACCTTCAGCTGTATATTGCATACCACAAAAAGCAGCAATTCAACTATAATTTTGCTTTTATACTGAAACATGAAAATTACACATGAACCTTTAACAGTGCCCATAAGTGTGAAATTCTCTCATAGGCGAAGCGGGCAACGCTTAACCACCAAGGCTGTACACATATAGCATCATTACGAACATTTTCTCTGCACAAAGTCCTAGCACCCTGACGGCAGGGAGTGCTGCATGGAGCCAAGAATGTATTTCAGAGTAGGCATTTTGTATTTTCTTCTGCCATATGGACCATGAAGATCGAGGAAGGTAGGCTGATGATGCTGTGCAAGCAGTGGTGGCCTTGAAAAGGGAAGGAATCCACACGAAAAGCCTTGGTGTATTGAAATGGCAGTGCATGATATGGAGCACCCTGAAAAACAAAAAAATGGATTATGCACTACTGTACTTGCAAACTGATACCATATGAATATTTAAACATAGCATCACAAATTGCAATAAAGTAGAAAGATGGGAGAGTTGGAAAGGATGCACTTATTGGTCAGCCCGAGAACACCGAGGTAGAGTGACACAGGACGAGCGCTAACAAAAAACTGTCAGCACTCGTCCTGTGTCCCAAGTTATTCTCGCGCTGACTGATAAGTATGCCTCACAAATGATTTGACAGGGCTTGGCTAACCAATGCCACAACACCAAGTGTATTTTGGCCATCTCAAGTTAAGAAAAACGACAGGCAATCACTACAGTTGCAGACTGCACACAGAATATTGTGAAAATTTCACATCATATGAGCATCATTATTATCTTATGGTCTAAGGTAAAACATTAGGGGTGTGCGAATAGTGATCTTTGAGACCAAATTGAATACTTTTCGAATAATGAACAGCCATTAACTGAGAACACCGAGGTAGAGTGACACAGGACGAGCGCTAACAAAAAACTGTCAGCACTCGTCCTGTGTCCCAAGTTGTTCTCGCGCTGACTGATAAGTATGCCTCACAAATGATTTGACAGGGCTTGGCTAACCAATGCCACAACACCAAGTGTATTTTGGCCATCTCAAGTTAAGAAAAACGACAGGCAATCACTACAGTTGCAGACTGCACACAGAATATTGTGAAAATTTCACATCATATGAGGATCATTATTATCTTATGGTCTAAGGTAAAAGATTAGGGGTGTGCGAGTAGTGATTTTTGAGACCAAATTGAATACTTTTCGAATAATGAACAGCCATTATCACAATTAATACAAAACAATGTTTGCATCCTACTATTCTTAAAGTTATTAAGTTTCTGTCATCAGTATAGTAAATAATGAAGTGTTGCTTCTTAAAAGCATAAAACAGCAGTGGAAGCAAACAAGTAGTTTCTTCACATACACATGACTCTTCAGAGTGCGAATGATCATTGTATAGCCTGTAAAGTATGGCTACCTAAGTGATGTAACCTGGTTTGTGCGTATTCTCAGGTTTTGTCTATACTATGCCCATGGGCATGAAAATTTAGCGTACATTTACTCCAATGTTATGTTCAATTGGCCGCAGTTCACATTTTGAAATATTCGAAAAGTAATAAAATATTCAAATTTATGAATAGTGACTATTCGATTCGACAACCGAAGCGAATAGGACACTACTCGATTCGTTATTCCGAAAGTTTCAGATATTCGCAAACCCCTAAAGACATCTTCGCACACTAAAAGCTACAAACAAGTTTTTAATAACCACGAAAATTTGCCGAACGTTTTATTAACTGATATGGACCATAATATTTGTCATCTGCAAAGGGTGTTTCTTCGATTCTGATTTGACTGAAAAATAAATTATGGACCTTGGAACAATTTCTGAAGTGTTTTCATCCCGCTAGAGTGGCTTATAGGAACCAATAATCAGATTTAGAAACCCCTATTTTGTAGCGAGGAAAAGAGCTTATGATTAAAGGAATCTATAGCTGCAGTGATTAAAAGGTTCTGAATTTTCTAATTAACTGTTTACATCTGCGGAAGCTCTTTAATTATGTAATAGGATGCCTAGCAACGCTGAAAATAGAACGAAATCAAGACAACACATTCAAAAACTAATAAAATGTATGCGCTCTTGATAATAAATGTAATATGTTTTATATGTGACCGGATTATGCAAGGGCACCAGAATGTGCATATCTTCGCAGTGCACATACAGTTCACCAACTAACAATAATCAATACGATCAACATCGTAAAGCAACACATGGGTACTGGGGCTTTCTTCACATTGGCCTAAAAAACCATCACGAGCATTCGACCGTCTCATTAACACAGCACTCATAGCTTGCTTCAATTCAATAAACTTTTAGATGTGCAGAATTGCTTAAGAGCTTTTAAACAGTCGGCATGGCACTTATATTATGGTTAACTTGTTCCCCGTAAAAGTGGTAAATCAGGTGAACTGCTAGTTCTGTCCTCCCACTGAAAATTTCAGCTATCGCTGCTGAAAATGTGAAGACAAAAGAATTGTAGGAGCTATTTGGGACCTATTAATGTTAGGAAAGAAGATAATATGCAATATTACGATTTGCTTAAGAAGGTTCAGAGACCCGTGAAAGATGTCGCTATGTGCATTGCTATGCTGACTTAGCAGGCAGTTAGATAAAAGATGGGACAATGAAAAAGTGGCATGTAGATTACACGGATGCAAGAATTCTGCTTCACTTTATAGCTGCAAAACCTAACAGTTACAGAAGTGCTTCAACTGAAAAAAAATATTTAGCAGCATGTTTACCAAGTCACCCATAGCCTTTAGCTTGTAACAAATTTGTATGCTATAAGTGGTTTGGGCTCTTCAAAGACAGACATCTGGCAAGTAAATGCAAGAGCACAGTGAAATGCCACAATTGCTCCAGAAAAATGCTTATGTGGTAAGGGAAATTACAAAAACAAGAATGCAGATGAAAAGAAGACCAAACTGCCCCGAAGCCTTACTTTAGCAATGTGTGTAAAATCTTATGAAACATGATTACAGTACTAAGAATGACAAAACACCAAATGCACAGAATGGTTGCTAGAAATCAACTGACCTCACTACACAGTGATTACGCACATTAAAACCTCACATGCACAATAAAATCTCACAATGCATGACATACAAACCATGTCATCCATGATGCACGCATATCATACATCAACAAGTAATTTCTCTATTCCAGGCCCTTGTGGAAGGTGTGTTAATGCAGCTATTGCTTTCTTGTACGGTCTAGTACATCAATTTGCACTTTTCTGCCTTGCATTTTGGAAGTACATGTGAACAGTCAGATGTTGGCATGCTTTGGCATCTTTTACAATGTTTTGTGAAATCCACATGCTGTTAACGCCTAAATCTTGCTCGATGCTCCTGCAGCCTGTCATTAACGCAACTCCTGGTCAGCGCAATGTAACACTTGCTGCAGAAGAAGGCATTAAAGGCACTCAAAGGTGCCTCAATGACAGGCGGAGGGAGCCTTCGGTGTAGGTTAGGGCATTAGCAAGGTCGGGACAACTTACAAAATGTGGCAGCACAAATACTTGGACAAATATAAAGCTGAAAGTGCACACTGATATATAAGTCCTCTTCCAAACAAGAAGCCAATAAATGCAATAGCAAACATATTGGTATCTTGACTAGAAATATTGATTACTTGAACAATATGTGCAATGCATGCATTATAGGCAAAATGAGTGATATATCTGATATGTCATGTATAGTCAAATATTGCCGCAAATGTGAGCCTTTCATGCATTTATGTAATCACTTGTGTTGTAAAACCAGTTGAAGTGCAGGGCCCGTTCTGTGCATTTTATATGTATTTCATCTGATAGTGTAGTAACCATGTTTCCCTAATGCAGGTAACCAACTCTCCCAGCTTTCAGAAATTGTATGCAGGGTATGATGGCATGAAAAACAAGGACATTGAAACACATATCAACAGGGCAGGCCCCAACTGCCGTATTTACATGATTGTAAGTCGACCCCCCAAATCACATGTGTTAGGGAAAAAAAGGCATACCCATGGGTACATTCCATAACAAAAATTTATAAGTGCCGGCAGTCAAGTAAAACATAGAGCTATAAAGAGAAACACGTGAGCGGCGTCTGCTTTTCCATTAACTATCGATACTCCCCCGGAAGCACCGGCATTCCGAGAGTCGGTGCTGCCGCAATTGGAACCGCGGCCCTTCCATCAACTATCAGCAAAACCATTAGTGCTGTGTGCGTTGTAAACCTTTTTAAAATGTTGAAAGAACCCTTCCGAACAAATGCGCAGAATAACCGAATGCTACAGGTAGACCTGTAGACAAAACATAAAATTGTATTTATATTGTAGCGCCCTTGATAACTCGTGTCTCTCCTTATTGGCGGTGCCATGCTTTCGTTTCGATCCCCCACTTCAGATTTTCAAATTTAAAGAAATAGGTCACCTTACAATCGTGTAAATATGGTACCAACTGATTTTGCTCCTGGATGGAAACAAGTATGTATAAACATAATCACTATCAATGCTTCAATGAGGAAGTATTTGAACTCTGAACTTGCATGAAGAATGACTACGGTAGCCGCATGGCTGCACATGTCAAGAGCTGATGGTGCATTGCTATGTTCCTGCACACAAGGTTAGTTGCAAAAAGCCGTAATAAAGCTGAGAGGGAAATGATTGAGGTTTTTTTACACTAGCAAACAGGGATTGACATGTGTCAGCAAACAATCACTGTCTCTCTGTGATAAAATCAGGTCAATTTTTTTATAACGTTTACCCGCAATTCATCACTCACATTCTGACTGGTGCATATTTTGTTTCGCTACTGATTTTTGTGCCCCATATAATATTAACCCTTTCCGTCCTCAATTTTATTTTCAGAAAACCACTGAAATTTCCCAAATTTTTATGAGTGATTCATTGTGAAGGTTTTATTACTGCAATATCTGCTGTTCATTTATTATTTTCTGTATTCTTTTACTAGCTGTCAACTATACTTTCATGTTTTTAAGTTGCAAATAGGCAAGGACACAGACAGTTTACATGCAGCAGGGTATTCCTACGGAGCAGTATTTATGATGATGAACAAGCCAGTGGTGTGAAGATGACGATTGGAGGCTAGCGTGGGCTGTTCCCTTTTGGTCAAGTGCGGCATATTCATTTGTAAATATACTTGTATATAGCTTCTCATCTGCGTCTTCCCACATAACATGTTTGGTGTAGGTGCTGGGTAATAAGATGTGGGACAGGGCAGGGTCGAAGAATTCCAGCAGGCATCAGGGCGATGGGCCGAGCAGGCAGAGTGAAGACCCATGTTGGCGAACTCTTGGCATAAAGCATGACACGTTGACCGCTAATCAAGGAAAAAGACAAAGAGAAACACGAAACGATGACACTGGCGGTAACATGCAGTAAACACAAATTAGGCCAAACTCAAGTTATTCTCTTGGCATACAACTGCCTGAATCAGGGAAACCGTGACTGCAGGTTTGTTGGCGGAGCTGGATTCGAAGGCAGCTGGATAGGCAGCTTCAATTTCTCGCCGGAGGTTCCGGGAAACATCGCTAGTGTTGTTGGGACGGGGAGCGTCGGCACAGGAAGATGTTGCCGGGGTGCTTGAGAGACGGGCAAACTGTTGGTTGACATGGTGGCTTTTTGCGGGTTTCAGCCAGCGGCACTCTTTGATGGCTGCATCCATCGTTGCCTCGTTGTTGAAGACGAAAAAGTTGAAGGTGTCATCGACGCTAACTTTGAGAATGTGGGAAACCATGTCTGGTTCAGTCATGTGCGTCAACTTTGCGGCACAGAGCCAGGACTTGTTGAATCCATGTGACATACGGCTTTCTTGACGTCAGCACACGGCTGGATAACGCCTTCTTCGTGGCAAGTTGGTGACTGTGAGGGTTGCCGAACAAGTCTCAAAATTTTTGTTTAAGCATATCTCAACTGGTGAGCTCATCTTCGCGTGTCCGTAACCATACTCGAGGTGTGCCAACAAGGTAAAATACTACGTTGTCAAGCATGACAGTAGGGTCCCACCGATTATTGGTGCTTCGTTCGTGCAGTCTGATCCAGTCCTCCGCGTCTTTCCCATCTTTTCCCGAGAATATGCCAGAGTAACGGGGAGTGGAGTGCGATGTAGGTCATCGAAGTGGCAGCTGGTGTCAGAACCGGTTGAGTCGAGCTGTCGTCTCAGGGAGCCATGATGGAAGAAGGCTCGACGTACCAACCACTGCGGAGCTTCCGTGACAAAGACAGGGAATGTCCATCTCGACTTAATATGTTATGTGGGAAGACACAGACGACAAGATACATACAAGTATATTTACACGTGAATAATCTGCACTTGACCAAAAGGCTAGCCTCCAATCGTTGTCGTCTTCACACCACTGGCCTCTTCGTTATCGTAAATACTGGTCCGTAGCAATATCATGCTCCATATTGTTACATTTAATACCAATATAAACTGTTTCGGTGTTCTTGCCTATTCGCAACTTAAAAACATGAAAAAATTGTTGATAGCTAGTAAAGGACAGAACAAAATAATAAATGAACAGCTGATATTGCAGTAATGAAAGCTCTTCACAATGAATCACTCTTAAAAATTTTGGGAAATTTCAGTGGTTTTCTGAAAATAAAATTGAGCTCAGAACAGTAAGGATACAAAATATGCACCTGTCACAATGTGAGTGATGAATCGCAGGTAAGTGCTCTAAAAAGAAATGACATGTTCTTTTGGAACAGAAGTCAACCACGCTTTTGTTATCCCCCATGAAATGTGTTATTGCTAGCGCTGCATGGAAAGACAATCGCAAAGGTGTAAGCAAAAAAAGTTTTTTTAAACATTTCGCCAGGGGCTCAAATTTTCTTTGCAATTGTTAGTACAATGTTGATGCTCCAACCATGACACATTAGAGCTTTGCAGCTCCAATTCTTTACTTCAGATCCAAAAACATGAATTCCGGCATTGAACAGGCGACCTTTGTCACTGCAGCCACATCACTTTGCACTGCTACTTTTAAACAAGCCAGACTTCTGCTTCGTTTCCTCCCACTGTGACATCAAAACATCTGTTTACTGCAAAATTGGTGCCTCTTATTAACACAGTGTTCACACCAAAATGATGAAAACATTGCCACTTGTCCATGGCACTCAGTAGGCGAAAAATCCCTGGACAAGTGAGACTCGTTACTGGCACAAAAAAAGCGGTTGTGGTTTTAAATGCTCACCTGAATTCACGAATAAAATCAGTTGGTACTTAATGCCCGTGCTGTCGATGTGTTTCTTTGTGCTGATTCCTTCGTGCCATTATATGTCTACCAGTGTGCCTGACCAAGAAGCTTAAGCAGAAGCTGTGCTATATGTTATCCATTGTAATTTTATAAACACAAACAATGCCGGTAATGCAACTTGAGCTGTAACATGAACATAAAAGTTTGTTGCACCTTATCTGTTTGTGGCATATAGGGCAATTCTACTTGTTCAGGTGGGTTACTGGAAGATGAAATTGCTGTGTCAAATATGACAAATTCACTGTTTCAAATATATTTCCCAAACTTCCAAACAAAACATTCTAATTATTTACATTAGGGCATTTGTTGCAAATGTGGAATTGCAGCTGGGCAGAAGTGAAGTCAAACACATCGGCTAAGCATAATTTAAAATTAGCTCAAGTGTCAAGATATCTGAAATCAAAAGTTCGACGAAATCTCGTCTGGTTGGGAAGTAACGGCATAATAGAGGGAAAAAGACAGAACGCCGGCCAAAATGTTGTTGTCTAAAAATTCTTAACGTTTCAGCTTCCACATGAAAGCCTTGTTCACCAAGCTGAGAAGCAAAAAGACTTCCGCTTAAATCTGCATCAATAATCGCTTCAGGCATCTTGCATATGTTGGCGGGAGATTGCCGTCGTTTCGATTAAGCGTGCGTGCTGTGGTTTGGATGGTCAGAGATTCCAGTTACTGTAGCTTCATCCGGTTCTTGTCTTGGGCAATGACTGAAGCTTGGCCCCAGTTGAAATCGTGTTGCTTGGTTTCTCCGTGTTCAGCGAGCGCAATGGCAGCGACTTTTTAGGGGCGAAGCTCCTTAGGGTGTGGGTCTGTCCCTCCTCTGTAGTATGTAGTAGTAGTAGTAGTAGTAGTAGTAGTAGTAGTAGTAGTAGTAGTAGTAGTAGCAGCAGTCGTAGTAGGTAGCCACGTCTACTTTTATGAAAAAAAAAATTCCGAAAGTTGTGTCCGTAGCGCGGAACAGAACCAGGGACCCCTCGCTTCCGAACGCGCGGCGCTAACCACTACGCCACGAAGCGCACATGGACACACGCACCACGGTGACAATAAATACCCAACATTAACGAAAGACTGCGCGTTTCTAACGCGTTTGTGCTAGCGCGTTACGGCCCGTGTAAGAAGCTGGTGTGAGACGCTGTGGCCTCTCCGCCTTACCCCCGTATTCATAAACGCTCCTCGACTTGAACTTGACTTGCCACCGCCTTGGGCAGCGCGTTCGAAACGCGTTGAAGGCGATGGCAAGTCAAGTTCAAGTCGAGGAGCGTTTATGAATACGGGGGTTATACTCTCTCAGCAGTCATGTGATGGCGTCGGCAAACGCGGTGCATGTGTAAACGGCTGCGTAAGACGCTGTGGCCTCTCCCCCTTACTTACTTAACGCGTTTGTGCTAGCGTCCCCTTAAGCAGGAGATGGTGCAATTATAATGAAGGGCGCTGTTATAAAATAGGAATGACGTCACATATGGCGCGTGTCATTGGTGGAAGTCAATCGTTCGATTTAGTGCGGCGAGACTGGGTGAATTACACGGAAGATTCACGGTTTACAGATGATTCCCTCCGGAGCTTCGCCCACTCATCATCATTAACCCTGTGGATATGCGGTGTACTTTTTTTTCGTTTTTACATCACTCATGTGCTCCTTCAGGCGCTGCTCGAAACTGCCACTTTCACCAATGCAGACATAATTGCACTCGGTGCTCTTATATACAACGCCAGGGAACATTTCTTAGTTTGTCCTTGATGTTGACAAGCTCACGACGTAACTTGCCGCTGGGAACATGGGCGTCTTGCACACTATATTTACACAGGACACGTGCCAAAGCTTCGCTGATGCTAAGAACATACGAATGGCGGTGCGACGTTGCACGGGGGCATCACGTGGTTCCGTAGGATGCAAGGTTCTTTATCTGAGGAAGCAATAAAACTTTTTGTGCAGCTGCACGCGCCGAGCTCGCGTCGAATGCAGATCAAATCTGAGTACTAGTCTTCCGGCTTACAACAAATCCTTTGGGCTCTTTGTATTAATGAGAATGCCACGGACCACTTCTGGCACACAGGGTTTAAAGAAGTGAAATGAAGATACCGCCCTGTGTGCGGGTTCTTCCTGTGAACTTTGAGGAAAACCACATCAAAAGACATCATGACTTCATCATCATCCACCGTGAGGTGCCCCATACCTTGTCACTGAAGTCCTGTGAGTTGCGAATAAATGTGGGGCCACTCACAACAAGTGGAGCACATGCACGGTGAAGGTAACCGAACAGTTTGCAGAGGGGGGAACGCATGAAATTCACAATGGGCAGCATCGGAGTACCTGACTTGTGGATTTTTGGGAGAAAACATAGTGCCGGAGCTGAGCCGTTGTGGCAAAGCAGCGAATAATAAATGACTTGTGTTCTTGGGGCATGTCGGCTAGAAGCTTTTCCAAATACCGTTCCACCTTAAGTGTGGGCTCATGATTGAGGACGGTGTAGGTGCTCGGAGTGATCGACGAGACCAATGGCATGCTCCACGTCACAAATAACATTTATTTTTGGGTCAGGTGCAGAACTCGTGTTGAAGTTCAGTCCAAGTTCGAGAACGCCTAGCTCGAGCTGGCTAGGTGCGTATGAAACAAATTACACACCGCTGACTTGACCCGATTCGACATGGTGCTCCTGTTGCGCGGCATGAGATGTGCCAGTTTGTTTCGGTACGTCGTTTCACAGTTACAGGACTGAAGATGAGCCTTGAAGTTGGCATGTAGCTGAATGCTGGCGAAAACATCAGGATACTGGTGCTCAAGGCGACGGCGAGCAAAGAACAGATGATTCTGGAAGTCTCTGATGGTTGCTTTGCAGTCCAAGATCCTTACTTGAAGTAATAAGCGCGCAGCTTTCGAGACAACTTTGTGTCCGAAAGCTGTGTCAACAGGTCTGAGCAGGCGTAGTGACTTTGGGATCAGGCCTTGGGTTTTGCACATTAAGTTCAAGGCTCACCTGAACTTCAACCAAACATGCAAAACCCAAGGCCTGATCCCAAAGTCACTACACCTGCTCAGACTCGTCGACATGGCTTTCAGACACAAAGTTGTCTCGAAAGCTGAGCACTTATTACTTCAAGTAAGGATCTTGGACTGCAAAGCAACCATCAGAGACTTCTAGAATCATTTGTCCTTTGCTCGCCGTCGCCTTGAGCACCAGTGCCCTGGTGTTCTCGCCAGCATCCAGCTACACGCCAACTTCAAGGCTCATCTTCAGTACTGCCGCTTTGAAACTACACATCAAAACAAACTGGTACGTCTCATGCCATGCCAGGAGCACCATGTCGAATCGGGTCAAATCAGCTGTGTGCAACTTGTCTTCATACGCACCTAGCCAGCTGGAGCTAAGTGTTCTTGAACTTGGACTGAACTTCAACACGAGTTCTGTACCTGACCAAAAAATAAAAGTTGTTTGTGCCGTGGAGCATGCCATTGGTCTCGTCGATCACTCCGAGCGTGAAGATGCCTGTACTCGTGTGATCAGCGTTCTCACCAAACTACCGCGTAAGCCACCTTCCGCCTTGTTGCCTGAGCAGCGAAACGCTTTATTAAGTCTCCACAGGAATAGCAAGATAGTGATATTGCCAGCCGACAAGGGTAGTGCCACTGTTATTATAAACACCAATGACTACATCAGTAAAATGTTGGACCTTGTTCAAGATAAAAGCACCTACACCGTCCTCAATCATGACCCCACACTTAAAGGGCCCCTAAACCACCCAGAGGTCGAAATTTAGTTCTGGCGTTGCACTTGTTCACGAGTCTACAACGAACACGTAGCCGCGAGAATTTTTCGAAATGGTGCCGTAATAGCGGAGTTACACGCGTTTGATGATCGAAAAACGGCCCTCCCTCGTTTTGCTCTTTCCTTCGCTACTCTCCTCATCGGCTGGTCTCCCCTCCTCGCCGAGTGCTGCTCAATCTGTCACGTGACAAACGTCATCGCCAACGCGCTTCTCAAAACACTGCCTACTTCCGGTTAAGGCACGTCCACTCTAGCCCTGATGCTAGCGGCACATATACGGACAACGAAACAGCCTCCAGTCTGCCGCGCGAGAGGTGTCGAAAGTAGACGGCAGTTCGGCCGGCGCCCCGCCCGCTGCACGATCAACAGGCCAATCGACGACCGCGAAGCTGCGCGCCTCCGCCATTGGCAACAAAAACATCGGCTGCAGCTGAGTGCACGGCTACCGATAGGAGACGACCGGCTCGGCTGTGCTCGCATCGCAGCCGACGGCGCCGCTAATATCAGCGTATTTTTCTTCTTTGTGTACAATTATTGCGAAGAGTGATAACAACGATTAGAAAATATTGCGGCTTGTGAGCGTTGGTAATTCATTTCGAAGCGCCGTCCGCTTTAGCTTTGAAGGGAACCGGAAAAGGCCTAGCGACGATATCGGCGCCGTCGAGCGATCAGCGGCGGTGAGGCTGCCGCACAAATGAGTCCCGGTCTCATCCTCTCTATGTACGGCAAGGAAATCTCGCCGCTCGCGAGCAAAACCGCTGTCGACCGGCGGCCCGCCCGCGAATGGCAAACGGCGTGCGGCGAGTTAGCGTGCCGGTAACGTGGACGTAGACTCGGCGCTTCTCGGCTACCCGCTGTTGCTGCGGTGCCGGCGCGTGTTATGCGAAGCGTGCCGCTATAGACCCTGTGTTGCGCGCACGTCTGGAATGGCCGACACTGTTCGCACAGTTATTCAGACCGCTAAGCATGACTGTGTTCGAACACGAGCGATTTGGCACTTGCGTTGCGGGCTGCAATTACCGATGCGCAAGCGCGCACAAGCGAGCAACACGGCGAGGACGAGCAAGGAGCGCACGTACCTGCTAGCAGACAAACCGGAAGTCGTAAGTTCTTGTTCGACCAATGGACATCGTTGCCACCGTTGACATCACCAGATTCCCCCTGCTGACCACGACCTACTGAACTACAGACCTGCACAGATCTCCCTGCTCCAGCACGCCTGGTCTAGTTCAACCCTTTTGCCGCTAGGGATAGAACGTACGAGCAGAGTGGCGCTAGTTATAACCTGTTCGCTGTCGTCTGCTTCTGCGATCTGTTCCAGCGCTCGTGCCGCTATTTTGGCAGCCCCAGATCGTTTACATTGTTTGTAAATGCATAAATTCACGAAAATAAAAAAGAAAACAAAATTTGCGAATGATTGCTTCTCATTTCAATCACGAGGTACAGTAGGAAGAGCGGTGCAAGAAAGAAAAACGAGTACAGCCGGCAGACGATAACATTTCCTTCCGTTGCCTTCGCAGTAGAGGAAAAAAAATCTGATTACCAGAAGATTCATAGAATAAAATATAGTACAATGGAGTAATAAAGAACTACAATAATAAAGAACTTGATATATTGATATGAACAAGGACATTTAAAAGAATCACGCAGACGATATGTATACGTACGCAGACCACACACAAACTGCGTGAATCTGCAGACGCTGCAGAAGGCATGTAACTTCAGCCTTAGCTACATGCAGCTTGCTTGAGTTAATTACAGACGGGAAAACGTAAACGATCACATTGTGGTATATTGCTGTGTGCCATCATGTAAATCAGAACAAAGCAAGGACTCTAGCATCAGTTTTCGCAATTTCATAAAAGCTTTGCGATGCATATTTGACGGCCGAACAAACACGTGAACAATCACTCCATCAGTGAGTTTTTTTTTTTTTTTTTGTGTGTGTGGAGCGGCGCGAAATTTCCGCATAATATCAAACCTAGAAAGAATTCGTGTACTATTTTACGCGTTATTACATGCCAATACAATGAGTACACCTAAACAATTTTTACACACTAGCTGTTGTCTTCGTAAGAAATTGTCACATATGCTAGCAGCCCGCTACAGAAGAGCAGGCGCATACATTCGAACATGGAGGAAGGAAAATGTATTCGAACGCCGCCCAGCCACCCGCCGAGTAGCAGACGAACAGGTTATAAAAGCGCCACCTATGGCCACCGGTTGAACGAAAGTGGGCGCAAGCTGCTCCCATAGAAGCCGGACATCTGTGCAGGTCTGTAGTTCCAGTAGGTCGTGCTGCTGACATTATGACGACCGCTGGGGGATACCGGAAAGGCGAGGGGAGGAGGACGGCATTGTTTTTTTTTATTTTGTGGCGCTCCCACGGTGGCGCTGAGCCGTGCTCCCTCAAGGGCTGCAGAAGATAGCGCCAACCTTTCCCTTTCCCTCAAGAACCACTTATCATATCATCTCCCACGGCGCCGCGTAGCGCTGCAGCGTTTGGCATCGTTGATCGTGACGGCATGCTGATCTCGATGCGCGTGTTTACTTGAAATGTTAAAAAAATATCTGAGGTGGTTTAGGGGCCCTTTAAGGTGGAACTGTATTTGGAAAAGCTTCTAACCGACATGCCGCAAGAACACATTTATTATTTGCTGCTTTGCCACAACGGATCAGCTCCGGCACTATGTTTTCTCCTGAAAATCCACAAGTCAGGTACTCTGATGCTGCCCATTGTGGATTTCACACGTTCCCCTCTCTGCAAACTGTCCAGTTACCTTTACCATGTGTGTGCTCAACTTGTTGGGAGTGGCCTCACGTTTATTCGCAACTCGCAGGACTTTATTGACAAGGTACACCCCCTCACAGTGAATGATAATGAAGTCATGGTGTCTTTTGACGTGGTTTCCCTTTTCACTTGTGTTCCTGCAGCCCTTGCGGTGGACGCATGCAAAGCTGCCCTTCTGGCTGATGCGAAGCTATGTGAACGTATGGCAACTGAAGTACAGAGTCTCGCATGATTACTCGAATTTTGCTTGAAAAATACTTCAATTTCAGCAGTGTAACTTACAAGCAAGTGCACGGAACCCCTATGGGCGCATCAATTTCTGTAACCGCTGCAAATTTGGCTATGGTTTCCGTGGAAAGTCGGGCATTGGCTTCTTTTCA
Source organism: Dermacentor silvarum (assembly GCF_013339745.2). Classification (NCBI taxonomy): domain Eukaryota; kingdom Metazoa; phylum Arthropoda; class Arachnida; order Ixodida; family Ixodidae; genus Dermacentor; species Dermacentor silvarum. Next base: position 3,164,374 of record NC_051164.1, on the reverse strand, counting down.
TCCTCCCTGAAAGTTTTCTTCTGCTACATTAACGAGTGCTTTTGCATCCTAAAAAAAGAAACCCTGACTGCCTTCACGGATCGCCTAAATAGCACTGAGGGTGCCATAAATTTCACTGTGAAGAGGAGGACTCTGGACGGCTACCTTTTCTAGACATATTGGTAGAACGGATAGTGGTTATCTCCCAGGAAGTTCATAGGAAGGACACGCACACAGGGCGATATTTTCATTTCACTTCTGTAAACACTGTGTGCCACAAGTGGTCCACAGCATTATCGTTATTACAAAGAGCCTAAAGAATTTGTAGTAAGTCAGAACACTCGGGCTCCGATTTAACCTGCATTCGACGCGAGCTCGGTGCGTGCAGCTACCCCCCGAAACATTTTATCGCTTTTTTGGAAAAAAGAGCCTCGCTTCCTATGGAATCACATGATGCCCCCGGCCAATGTCACACCGCCATTCCATATGTTCCCAGCATCAGCGAAGCTTTGGCACATGTCCTGCGTAAATATAATGTGCCAGCTGCCCATGTTCCCTGCCGCAAGTTACGTCACGAGCATGTCAACATCAAGGACCAACTAAGAAAAAAAAGTTCCCTGGCGTTGTAAATAAGATACCGCGAGTGGACTGCAATTATGTCTACGTTGGTGAAAGTAGCAATTTTAAGCGGTGCCTGAAGGAGCGCATGAGCGATTTGAAAAAGCAGAAAAGTCCCTTCCAGTGCACTCGCTGAACACGCAGAAACGAAGCAACACGATTTCAACTGGAGCCAAGCTTCAGTCATCGCCCAAGAAAAAAACTGGACGAAGCAACAGTATCTGGAATCTCTGACTATCCGAACCACAGCACACACACTTAATCGAAACGACAGCAATCTCCTGCCAAGATAGGCAAGATGCCTGAAGCGATTATGGACGGGGATTTAAGCTGAAGGTTCTTTGCCTCTCAGCTCAGTGAACAAGGCTTCCGTGTGGAAGCCGAAACGTTTAAGAATTTTTAAACACCATTTTGGTCAGCATTCCGTTTTTCTTCCTATTATGCTGTCAAGATATCTGTCCCCAAAATATGCCACAATTTACTTTACTGGTTCAGTTAAAAATGTTTCAAGAGCCTTTCTCATGCATTTCTGGAAAGCACTAGTTGAAAACTACCAGGAATGCTAATGCATGTTTAGAGTCTGTAAAGGAGTATGTTTATCTAGGTCAGTTACTCACAGGGGGCCCTGATCATAAGAAAAAAATTTACAGAATAAAATTGGGTTGGAGTGCATACAGCACACAATACCAAATCCTGATTGGGAGCTTACCACTGTCGTTAAAACGAAAAGTGTACAATCATTACATTCTACCAGTGATAAAATATGTGGCAGAAACTTGGAGGTTAACAAAGAAGCTCTAGAACAAGTTAAGGACCGCACAAAGAGCGATGGAACGAAAAATGTTAGGCCTAACGTTAAGAGACAGGAAGAGAGCGGTGTGGATCAGAGAGCAAATGGGGATAGCCGATATTCTAGTTGACATTAAGAGGAAAAAATGGAGCTGGGCTAGCCATGTAATGCGTAGGATGGATAACCAGTGGACCATTAGAGTTACAGAATGGATACCAAGAGAAGGGAAGCGCAGTCGAGGACGGCAGAAAACTAGATGGGGTGATGAAGTTAGGAAATTTGCAAGCACAAGTTGGAATCAGCTAGCGCAGACAAGGGTAATTGGAGATCACAGGAAGAGGCCTTCGTCCGGCAGTGGACATAAATATAGGCTGATGATGATCATTTCAACACCAGCTTGGCTCGCTATCTGTTTACCCTTCTAATATACCAAACACACTCTGGAAAAAGGACCCAAGTATATACCAAATGTTTTTAGTCATTCGAAGAAACATAAACCAAAATAAAGAGCATAAAATATGCTGCTTAAAATATTGATTTTGGAAGAAGGTTTGAAAAAAATATTACAAGAAAAATAAACTGATAGTTTGCTTAACCGCAGTGCTAATAAAGACATTGCTGCGCAGCTCCGAAATTGTAAGGTTAGCTGAAAAGATGTGTTCTTTGCTCTACAACAGCAATACTATCACTTTGAAGAATGCCCGTGTAACTTGGCTTCGATGGTTGCAAAGACTTCTAAGCAAGAAACACTGCGCAGTGCCACGGCGCAATCGTCGCACCATGCCTTGATTTCCTTTCAAGTGGTTATCTTTCGATCACCTGAGAAACATTTTAAGCACACAAGGTATCTCCTTGTTGGCTTTTGAAATTTAGCAGTTAGCAAAATGCACTTGGAGAAGTGGCGAGTGACAAGCTGTGACATACCTGCCATGGTAGTGGGTATGGCATTGTGCTGCTAAGCCCGAGAGCACGAGATTGAATCCCTGATGTGGCCGGTCGCCGCATTTCAACGAGGGTGAGATGCAAGAACGCCCATGTAATAGGCACTGTGTGCATGTTACAGAACCCCAGGTAGTCAAAATAAATCTGGAGTCTCTCACTACGGCGTGCCTCATTATCAAATCATGCTTTTGGCACGTAAAACCCCCAGAATTTAATTTTAATTTTTAAGACATGACATCACAGCTAAGGATTTGCATTCTTTTTTTTTTTTTTTGAGGTTGAGGCCGGGAGTTGTCAATCAGAGCCTCTACATGACGACAACATCATTTTGGAAAGCTGGCTGCCAGTACAAAAGCATGCTGCGCTGTGATGTCATCTATCGTGCACCAAAAAACAAGAAGCATGCAGTGAAGCCAAACATATGAGCAGTGAAGCCGAACTTGTGTTTGCAGGTTTTACTTCCGAAGGGCCCGGCTCATGTTCAGGAGGGAAAGGGTTAAGTGCATTTGACTTACTAGCTTCAAGCCCTGCAACTACAATATACAACTCTGTTCACTTTTTGGGGGGCCAAAAACTGAACACAAATTTAACTGATCACTGAGATCTATCATGCAAGTAATGTCTGCCTTTCTTAGTAGTCTACCTGAAAATACAGAACCAGGTTCAGGTGATCTTACTTCTAAACGAAAAGACAAGCTTTTATATGTCAACCTAGCAACTTGAAGCCCACAGTAGTAGCTCAGCATCTATGCCATCCAGCTGTTGAGCACAAGTCCAACATGGATAAATGCAAAATAATTCAGGTTCAATGCTATAAATGCATGTTAAAGGTATGCTAAAGAAAAATATTAAAGTAAGCTAGATTGAAAGTTCGGCTTCTGTAATCACGAATTCGTCATTTGTAGCGAGAACAGAGCTTTTGTAAGCAAGAAAATGAGAAAATTGGAAAACCGAAGGGCACCAACTGTTAAATTAAACTAAGTTCTAGGGTTTTACGTGCCAAAACCACGATATGATTATGAGGCATGCAGTACGAGGGACTCCAGATTAATGTTGCCACCTGGGGTTCCTTAATTTGTACATGGGTGTTTTTGCATTTCACCCACATTGAAATGCGGCTACCACAGCCAGGTTTACATCCCGTGCCCTCGGGCTTAGCAGCACAACGTCAATCAGCACAACTGGGATCCCATACTTGTCAGCAACCTTCTGCAGTGAGTGTGACACTTGGTACACTTGAAGCAGCACCTCCAGCTGCTTTAAACTGTGCACTGTTGGCTTTTTCTGCTTTCAAGTGCTTATAAAGTCCAACTAAAATAAAATTTGGGGCTGTGGAAAAAAAAATTCTAATAGTGTGAATACAGAACAGCCTTCGTGCAACATTTTAACATTTGAAAAACGAGGGGATAAGTGACAAAAGGCTAGGAAAAGTAAGCATTCTTGATACTGAATATGAAAAAAATGTCACCATTACCAGTCACCGGCAGTGATGCATGACTCAGATTGCAGGACTCCTTGGCATGGCGTATGAGATAAGGGACCACCAGCAGCTGCCTGCGGTGCAATAAAAATCCCAGAGGCGACGTAAACTCGCGTCACAGCCACTAACCACCAAGTGCATGCTTCGTCTGCTAAGGCACTATTAAAAGGCTGCCAAAAAGAAAATGAGACAGTTAACAGCCCCGCACCTTTGCCAAGATTGCTTCAGTAGTACTACTTATTTATTACAAATTTGGCAGTTAAATTTCGTTGCATTTGCACTTTAAGCTTTTGGAGCAGGGGTATTGAGAAGCTCCTGTGCTTTGTGACATTACATCAGATATTTGAGAAGGCTGTGGTACTCAAGGTTCTTAGATGCATAAATGTTCTAATTCGTTTACAACCTAATACTAATATGATGCATGAGAATATGGTAGATTACATTTTATGTTTTTAATGGGCGAGGAAAAGGACTAGCCTTTATGCTTGCGGCACCCACTGACATAGTGAAAACATTGTAAACAAGATTCCCGTTCGAAAGCTGAAAAATCAAGCTTTTAAATAACTTCACCTTGGTCGGTGTCAGTCTTTGTTTTTTGCCATGACTCTTCCCGACCAGACAAGACTTTGTCAGACTCTCAACTTCATCAACCCACTGACAATAATTAAGCTGCATAGATAATAATTTGACCTTCACCATGAAGCATGTTTGCTAGTGTTACCAAGCAAGAGCAAAGAAAGGTTTGCTACTGTACGAATCAACCTATATTAATGTTGTTAAACCTGTTATTCCCTTGATGTGCCTCGAGTAGGCTCTAAAAATGTGTAATCACATGATGCGCACTAGCTGTTGTGTTCAGATTGGCAGGCTCATAGCAGCTGGCTCCCTCACTTTGTGATCATCCCGATCTCAGAATCCCTGCTGCAAAAACTTAGGGACTTAAAAGCAGCAAAAGCCAACAATGCGCAGTTTGAAGCAGCCAGAGATACTGCCTCATGCACACCGAGTGTCGCACTCACTGATGAAGGTTGCCAACAAGTATGGGGTCCCAGTTATGCTGATGGTTCCAAAGAAGCTGCCTATACTTTGTTCCCCCACTTAAGGGTAAAAATAGAGCTACTTGTGACAAGACATGAAGCACCCTTCATGAATTGTGACATTGGCATGGTGTACCAAATAACCACTTGTGGTAAGCTCTACACAAGCCAAACTGGACGCTTCACTAATGACAGGGAAGATAACATTTGCAGAATATAAAAAGGAAGGAAAAGACTAATGTAGGTGAGCATTGTAACACATGCACTTGTCATCCCTGACTTGATGAGATATAGGTTCTTCGCAGAAGTAGAAGCACAAATGCACACTGATTTTAGAAGCTTTTTTAATATCAAGTAGAAGTGACTGTGCCAGCGATCCTTATAACCTTAAAACAGTCAGAAAATTTTGCTTGATGCCCACATGTAGGCACCATAGTGGTAGCCTTGTTATCGTGTATGCACTCCGTTTCGTGTACATTCTACAAATGTAGTGGCCCATGCCTGTGAATAAACAGTGTGCCCTTGGCGCTTGTTCTTTGTACTCTCCAATCTGATTATTTTTTGTGCTGCCTTTTGTTAAAAGTTTGTCTAGCATACAAATCATACATTGGCAAAACCTCCTTTGTGCAATTATGGGTTTGGTCCCCTCCCCCCCCCCCCTACCGGCAACAAACAATCTTGTCGTCCACTTTCATTTCCCCTTTTCTTCATTATTTTCTACATTCCAATTGAAACCACAGCTGATTAGCCCTATGCTTTCCTTAACTTCATTGCCTGCTGGCTTTATACGGTAGTGATTAAAAAAATCGAGCTCTTCTGTTTTCCTTTTCGTTAATTCATAGCGAGGGTCTCAAATCTGGCAGCCTTGATGCCATGAGGCAGCATATGAAGATTTATTAGCCATGTGCTTTCTCTCCAAAGTCCACGAGTTACGTGGCACCATAAGGCAAATAAGGGGGTTCCACATCCACCCGCCATGGCTTCGAGTGGCGCTGGCTAGCACTTCCATGGCTACATCTAGTACACATAAATACCCAAGTTAGTGACGGATTGATAACCGTCGCTGTAGCACAATTATGTATTGAATGCACAATACGAAGGTTGTGAGTTTAGACCCCACCGGCGACAAGATATCTTTTCGTCCACTTTATTTACCTTTTTTATTATTTTCTACATCTCAATTTCAACCACAGCTAATTTAATCTATGCTTTCCTTGGCTTCATTGCCTGCGGGCTTTATGTGGTTAGCAAAAATAAGGTATAACAAGAAAATGAAAAGGAATAAGTAGAGGACAGGTTCATCGGTGTTCGAGGAATCATCTTCCTTTTTGTATCTTTTACCAACATGTGCACTCAAGAGGTAACTGCTCAGCCTGCATATCAAATGACAATGCCACAAATCCAGCTGGAACCCACAGTCAAATATATGCAGAGCATACCAATGCATCTCCTCCAAAGATGATGAAAAGCACAAGTGCCTGTAGAGTTGTGTGCCACTGGTCCTCTTGCCAACCCATGGAAAGGGGCATGAGTGGTGCTGTAGAGCTCGCTGCTTCAAGCAGCGTTCAGGTAGCCATTCATAATCCTGCACGTAGTCTCCCATGTTTTGTACATATCAAGGTAGCTTTAGTCCTGCAACAAATAAAATAATCAGTTCTAATCAATATGTAAAAAATGCAGGCACTTTGGCCGACGGATTAACATGTTGAAGTTTCTCTGATTCCCGTTAAATACTTTAAAACATCGCTATTAAGCACAAGTTTAGTTGTTCCACTTGTAGCAGATTTATTGTAGAACACGATGTAGTGTAGAACGATAGCCGTGATACAAGACGAAGGTAACACACTCACACAGACTGTTACCTTTGTCTTGTGTCACATATATTGTGCTAGAATCACGTTCACTGTATATCACCCCCCACCCAATTTTTTGTTCTGCTAAGGTTTCTTTCAGATTGGCTGCACATCTGTTTAATCAGTCAGTCAGTCAGTTTGTGTCTGCAAACAAGTTCAGTTTCCACAATGCACAATGATGCTGTTCATAGAGGGAGATTGAAAATACCTTTACAGTTTCTTTTTAAAAAAGTTTTATACAAAGTCTCACTGTGCACTTTGCAAGTTGTACACTGATATAAATTTGTTTCTAAGATATGAAGCCTTAATATGCATTTCTAATTACATGTAATCGCTACCACTTATGAGAAAATTGATACGATCTGAAGTAGAACGCCTCATTTTCTATCCACGGTGGTTGGATACAAATGCATTACACATCGAGAGAATATAGTCAAATTTCAAAACAAAAAACTAGGGTAAAGGCCTTATACCGACACGCTCAAAAAAGACAAAACATTTCAAGAAGCTTACTGCGGCGTTGTGAAAAGTTTTCCTCCACCAGAAATATGTTCTTTGGCATGTGCTCTAGAACCGGGGGGAGGGCCGGGGTTCTTTCTCTGTCTTTGGCGCTGTTCATCGTGCTGTATCTCCTCAAACCGGGACATTTGCACGCGAAAAAGAGAGCATGGAGCACACCCTGGCTGGAAAACGAAAGAACGAGCAAAAACGAGACTTGTTCATTTATTTTAACCTGGCGTATTCCGCATCGCGTCTACAGTTCTGCTTCTTCCATATTAGTAGTATCAAGTCGTACGTCATGCATGCACATTGAGCACAGTAATGCGTTCTAGATATCGCTCACGGCGCGACACTCGCGATAGCGAACTCGAACGCGATCTTTTAAAAAATAAAGCCAAAAAAATATTTGCCTGCGATGAACTTTGCAAACAAGAAATAAAATATAAGCTTACCAAGATGCTTCTTCCAAAGGCGGGAAGAATACACTGGTGACAGCCCATGTAGTTGTTGGTGGCACGCCGTTCGTTGACGTTCACGTACCCTTTCGCGTGCAGTGCTGTTTATCACGTCGCCCTCATTTGTAGGCTTGAGAAGAGCATCAAAGTATTATTATCTTCTGTCAAGTAATGCCGCCTCGTAAGCACAAACGGAAAACGTTAGCTGTCAAGCGGGCGCCAGCTTGCCCACAGGCAGCAGTTTCCCGCGCTCGTATCTCACCGTTGACGAACTTTCGTATTCGCACCGCGCGCGTTTGGATGGATGGATGAGGCTAAACCCTTTAAACCAGGCGGTGGCATACGCCACCTAGCCATGACTATTAACCTATTTTGTACGTTGTGGTGGGTGAAATTTCACCCCTGCCTTGATTTTATCCACCAATCAGATAACCTCTGTTTGGTTATTTCTACCCGCTTAAAATCTATTTTGCCTTCACTGTCCCTAAACCCCAATGCTTTGAAAAAATCAGCCCCGTTGCCTTGCACTGTAGGGTTAAGCCCTTTACAGAAAAGTATGAGGTGTTCAGCCGTTTCCTCTTCTTCTCCACACGCACAGCACAACGTGGCTATACCTTGGTACTTGACTCGGTACATCTTAGTCCGCAATACTCCCGTCCTGGCTTCAAACAACAAAGAGCTTCCCCGAGAATTATCGTAGATATTTTCTTTGGCAATTTCTTGCTTGAAAGTTCGGTATGTTCCCACTGCTGATTTCGTCTGCATCCCCGTTTTCCACAGACCCCTCTCTGTTTCCTTAACCTTTTTCTTAACCGCTGTTTCCTGGTTTGCACCCCTCCTGCAGTCCAAATGTTTGATTGACAGTTTTCTGGTCAGCTTCCTCCATTTTGTATCAACATTCCTCATGTACAAATAACTGAAAACTCTCCTTGCCCACCGCTTTTCTGCCATTTCTCTCAATCGCTCCTCAAATTCTATCTTGCTGCTGGCTTCCCTGCCCTCGAATGACGTCCATCCCATGTCACCCTGTACCCCCTGATTTGGTGTATTTCAGTGTGCTCCCAGAGCCAGTCTACCTACCCCTCGCTGCTTAACTTCCAACCTTGCTCGAACCTCTGATCTCATGCACAGGACCGCATTGCCGAAAGTCAAACTAGGGACCATCACCTCTTTCTAAATCCCTCTCACCACTTCGTACCTATTGTAATTCCACAGTGCCCTATTTTTCATCACAGCTGCATTTCTGCTACCTTTAGCCGTCACATATTTTTCATGTTCCGTTAGGTACTCAGCCCCATTGTTTATCCACACTCCAAGATACTTGTACTTTTCCGCCACCTCCAGCGTAACCTCCTGTATCCTATGCTCGCTGCCCTGATTATCATTAAAAGTCATGACTTGCGATTTTTCTTTACTAAACTTCAAACCTAAGCTATCTCCCTCTTTACCACAGATGTCCATTAATCTCTGCAAGTCTTCCTTGATGTCAGCCATAAGTACAATGTCATCCGCATACATCAGTCCTGGTAATGACTGTTTAATCCATTCTCCTTGCTTGAAATAGGAAAGGTTGAATCCAAGTCCGCTCCTCTCCAATTTTTTTCTAATCCTTGTAAATACAGCATGAACAACAGAGGTGACAGAGGGCACCCCTGCCTAAGCCCCTGCTGTATCTCTATAGGCCCAGATACCTTGTTTTCCCATTTTATAAGCACCTTGTTACTTTTATAGATATCTTTTAAAAGATTTCTTACTCCATCTTCCACATCTAGAGTGCCCAGTATGTCCCACAAATCCTTTTGGATTACACTGTCATAGGCTCCCTTGATATCCAGAAAGGCAAGCCATAGGGGCCTGTGTTCCTTTTCTGCTATTTCAATACACTGTGTCAATGAGAACAGATTATCTTCTAACCTTCTTTGTTTTCGGAACCCATTTTGTAGTTCCCCCAGCACCTCCTCGCTCTCCACCCATGCCTGCAGTCTGTCTTTTATAATCTGCATCACCACCCTGTAAACCACTGCCGTCACTGTTATGGGACGGTAGTTGTTTATGTCGGCTTTGTCCCCCTTTCCCTTATATATCATGCTCATCCTGCTCAGTCTCCACCCGTCGGGGGCTTTACCGTCCATTATCATTTTGCTCACTGCCTCTCTTAATGCTTTCTTAGATTTTGGGCCCAATGTCTTTATCAACATAATTTGGATGCCATCAGGACCTGTCGACGTGCTACTAGGAACCCTCTTCTCTGCCCTTTCCCACTCGCTTTGTGCCAGTGGAGCCACTGCACTGACTAGTCCATCCTCACCTGATTGAGCACATGCTATGTTTCGTTCTTTAAATTTTTCTGTCATCATTGTTCTTATATGTTCCATTGCCTCATCTCCCTCTAGTCGAACACCTTGAGCTGTAACTATAAACCTCTGCTCTAGGCTAGTCTTATTACTCAAGGAGTTGAGATGTTTCCAAAATTTCTTCGCTGCTTTTCTATCCTTTTTGTTTACTTCTGACAACCATTGGCTCCCCTTTCTTCTGATCTTCTCATTGATCAAATTGGATGCTTCCCTTCTACAGTTTAAAAAGTTATTCCATTTTCTGCCTACATCAGCTTCTGGTTCACCCCTCTGCTTTGAATATCTGTGTTCCCTGGATGCTTCCTGACGTTTCTCTATGGCCTTCTTAACCTCCTCATCCCACCAGCTCTTGGGTTTACGTCTTCTGTTCCCTTTTGTCCTGACTCGTACCTTAGTAAGCTCTAGCTCAAATAGTCCTGTTAAATTTGCTTATGTCCATTCTGTTTTTGTATCCTCTGAAATTACTTCCTCAATTTGCTGGGTTGCTATTTCAAGCTGCTTTTCCGAGTAAAATATACCACCTGGTTGTTCATCTTGCCTCCTACGTACTTTCATTTCCCGTCTAAAACTCACCTTAATACGTTTGTGATCACTACCTAGACTTCTGGAGCCATATTCATCTATGCTCATTACATTTAGCCTATCGTGCATCCTATGTGACATTAGTGCATAATCTATCGTCGACTGCAGGCTCCCTACCTCCCATGTTATGTGCCCTTCACACTTCTCAGTACTGTTGCATACAACTAAGTCATGCATTTCACACATATCCTGCATCACGTTGCCTGTTGAGTCTATGTACCCGTCCATGTCTTCTATGTGTGCATTCATATCTCCTAGTATAATAATCTCGCACCCTTCTCCTAGCTCATTAATGTCACTTGATATGCATTCCAGCATTTTTTTGTTTTCCTCTTTGGCATTTGCTCCTGTCCACAGGTATACAAAGCCAAGGAGTGTCTGCTCTCCTGCAACTTTCCCTTTTAGCCATAAATGCTCCTTGCATTCCTGTTTGACCCTTTGCCAGTTCATACTTTTATGAATGAATGCACCAATTCCACCCCCTTTTCTGCTGCCCTCTGTTCTATTGCAATATTCCCATGCATAGTCAGGATTACAGGGAGGTTGCTCCATGTCCCTAAGATGTGTCTCCACAAACCCATATACCATCAGCTTTTCTTGCCTGAGTTGCTCGTCTATCTCCTCCCACTTCAGCCTATTCCTGCCACCTTGCATGTTAATGTACCCTATGTCAGAATGACCTTGCCCCTGGTGCTTACGTCTATTTCTTCTACCAATTCTACGTTTCTTGAATCTTGGAGCCTCTCTGGGTCCGCCTTCGTCTACACTGGTGGTCTTAAGGCTCTGAGTCCCCCCAAAAAAGCCGTAGCTTGGCTCCCTATCCTACTACCTACGCTCCCGCACGTGGCACCACTGTAGTGAATGCCATCCTGTGCAAAAGGGCGGGAGCCAGACTCGTACACTTCCCGGTTTACCTCCATTATGCCGTGCCCAAGTGGTCTGCTCAGACCCCTAATGACCCGGTTAGCCTCAAGCATCCTCCATTCCATCCCGCTAGCCTGGCCCCGGACATGTGGGATTGTGCATATGGTCACATGCACATTCGCAGAGGTTTCTCTGAGTTTACGCAACCCAACTCTAACTGTCCGTTTAGGTTCTGGCTCCTTCCCTTCAGCACATCGTTGAGACCAGCATGGATAACGACCAGATGTTCATGCTCAAGGTTGTCCGATACCACCTTCTGAGCTTTTGCCATTGCGTCAACCATGCACTTCCCTGACTGGGCCTCCACCCTCACCCGCCCGTCTGCCTGCCTTCACTGTTGTAAGGACACCCTCCTTAACCCTAGCTACGTTGGAGTCCCCCAGCACTAGGACCCTTCGCTCTACACGTTTGCCTCCCGCCTGCTATTGTCGTCCCCCAGTTCGCGCTAGCTGGTTCTCCACCCGCCGTGCGCCACTGACACGTGACGATGTGCTCCCTGCCGTTCGTCCCTTCCCACCCGAAGCCTGCCGCACTACCTCGCTCTAGAGCTGTGGAACCGCCGTGTTGCCGCCGGCTCTCGCCTGCTGTTCAACGGCCCCTAGGCGTCCCTCCCTGCTCTCATGGCATGCCTCTGCCTGAGTCTCCGCGCTGTCCCCGCCGCCCGCCTGAGCTGACCCGGGATTACGCGCCGCCTGTACCATTAGCGCCTCCACCCGCTCTTCCAGCACGGCCCGCTTTTCCCGTTCTTCTTGTAGCTCGCCAGCTATTCGCTTTACCAGGACGGCCTCGGCCCCCTCCCTGTGAAGCAACTCGCCGATCCGAGCTTCGAGCTCAATTTGCCGCTCTCGCTCCACCTTCAGCTCCCCTTTGAGCTCTTCCACACTGGCTGCCCATTCCCCTTCCATCCGCCGCACAGCTCCCTTAAATCCTTCACACGACCTGCACACGAAGCTAGCCTCCTCAGCGTCGGCTAAACTGGCGAAGTGCGTCTCGTCCAAATAACACCAACGTTTGCACTCCTCGCACTGCACCAGCTCGTCATCACCCCTGTCCTTCCTAGTCTTACCGCACCATTGTCCACCCGTCCACCTAACGAGAAAGCCCACCAAAATACCTGAACAAAGCCCCACGGTAAGCCGTAGGGCAAACTCGCTATCCGGCTACCTGCGCTAGCTTCCCTAACGCGGTTTAAAACTGCCGCTTTACACTGCTTTCACCATGCAACACGTGCGCCACAACCCGCTTAAAAAAATAAAATAAAAATAAAAAAGAAAAAAAATTGAACTATTCGCTACCTACTAACGTCCTAATAAACTAACCAAGAAACTAAAAAAGCATGAAAAATTATATATATATATATATATATATATAGCTCGGGTACCTACTAACACTTCTATCAACCAAATAAAAATAAACAAAAATTGAACTTATTCACTGCTCCTGCTGCGCTGAGCTCCACTCGGCCACGACCGTCCTGTTCGGCTTCACTCGAGAGAGTGAAGTTTGGCGAGCTGTTGTGGCGCCATCTGGAAGAGCTTGAATGTGGACTTTGCAAAACTCAACAAAGTTCGAACATATATCTGTTTAGTTTCTCATATATAACAATTTAAAGCATATGATATTTAGAAAGTACTCACTACAAACAATATTTTGTTTCAGTTTCTTTGGCCCCTCCTATTTACGAGCATTGGCAGCTTTAGCACGGGGGCTCCTATCTGAATACATGGGAAAGGACAAATCGTTTTTCTCGGCAACCACTGCTCCAAATTTGACGGGGTTTGTGGCATTTAAAAGAAGAACTTAAAATCACTGTTGGTAGCGAATGCTTAATTTAGACCGTCAAGTTATTTTATAAAAATTGTAGAAAATCGGCTAATTTTCAGAAATCCACACTGTCAAGTTTACAACTCTGTAACTCAGCAATGAAAAAGGATATCACAATTCTGTAAATTGCATATGCTGGCGCATCTAAAGCGGACAAAATTAATGTATTATACATGGCTCTCAACTAATATGTTAGTTGGACTTTTGCAAAACACTTGTAAATAATGTAACTAATTCACGTAAGATGTAAATTCATGTATCAAATTTGTCCGCTTTGGATGCTCTAACGGATGCAGTTTACAGAAGTGCCATATCTGTTCTTAATGCAGACCTACTAATTTGTAAACCTCGTGCTTCTATCTTTGTTCAAACCCACCAATTTTTGAAAGTTACTTTTGAAAAATTTCGGGCCCTAAATTAACATTCCACTTACAACAGTCACTAGAATTTAACTTAATTTCTCTCTCAAATGCAACAAATTTCATTAAAATCATCCCAGTGGTTATCTCAGAAAAGCGTTTGTGTATTTTACATCTATTTGTATAGGCAGCACGCATCGGAGTTGGGCCCAATTGCCTAAAGCTTCCTTCCTCTTAAAGAAAAATCCTTATTTTCAGATTGTCGCTTAATGTTCAGGACATTGAACCTGGTTAAACGAAGTTTGAATGGAGAGACAGTTAAAATTAAACTATGGGATTTTACGTGCCAAAACCACGATCTGATTATGAGGCACGCCGTATTGGGGGACTCCAGAAATTTTGACCACCTGGGGTTCTTTGCACCTAAATCTATGTACACGGGTGTTTTCGCATTTCGCCCCCATCGAAATGCGGCTGCCGTGGCCGGGATTCGATCCCGCGACCTCGTGCTCAGCAGCCCAACACCACAGCCACTGACTAACTACGGCGGGTCGAATGGAGAGACAGTATTGCCACCAGCAGTACTGGGTACAGTGCTAAGAGGCAGGCACGGACAAGAAGAAAGAAGTGCGCGTGCTTCTCCGCCCGCTCGATAGCCAGCCCCCAGCGCCGTGCTTTTCAGGAGCCGCTACTCTCAATAAACGTCGCGTCGCCAGTTCTCTCACAAGGCACGTGACAAAGTGGTGGAGGTGCGGGGTATTCCTCACCCATGTCGCAGACCCCTTCTGGCAGTGGAACCACTACCCCCGTGCCAATCGATACGCCGGTCCACCGGGCCAGCCGCAGGATCCGGGGGCTGCCTCCTGAAAACCCCGCAGCGCTTCAGACCATCTTAACCGGTATGGAAGGCGCCGCAGTGACGAACCGGTACACGCTTCAAAATCCACGGGTTCCAAAGTCGTTCCATGGCAAGGACTTCGAAGACGTCGAAGACTGGATGGCCGACTTCGAGCGCGTGGCCGAATACAATTTATGACTGGGACGACACAAATAAATTTCGAAGTGTCTACTTTTGCCTGGAAGACGGCGCGCTCATATGGTTCCAAAACCGTGAGCAGCAACTGACGTCGTGGCCTGAGTTCCGCCGTCAGTTACTAGACGCCTACGCCAGTGCTGATCGCCGCGAACGAGCCGAACGAGCAATCCAGGTCCGCGTTCAGCTTCCCAACGAAAGTGTTACCACGTTCGTCGAAGATATGACGCGCCTCTTCAGACGAGCAGACTCGGGAATGACCGAGGACAAGAAGTTGCGTCACCTGATGCGAGGAGTGAAGGAGCAGCTCTTCGCTGGTCTTGTGCGGAGCCCTCCGAAGACAGTCGCCGAATTTTTATCTGAAGCTGTAAGTATGGAGAAAATGCTGCAGCAACGATCGAATTTCTATGAGCGGCAAGTGAACGTGACATCCACCACCGATATTTTCACGGCCACCAGAAGCAACGATAACCACCTTCGCGAACTAATCCGCACTGTCGTGCGCGAAGAAATACAGAAGGCTTTCGGCACGTCACAAGCGGTGGTGAGCTCTATTGAGAGTGTCGTCAAAGATGAAGTTCACCAAGCGCTCCGGTCGACCTGTCCTCTTCCTTACACCGCGCCTGCACCTACTGAACACCGCCGTGCGACCTACGCGGAAGCCCTGAGCATAGCCTCCTATATACTTTCTGTGCCCGCGCAATCACTCCGGGAGCGCCGTTCAACCTCCTCTCCTGACCTCCTCGCAGGTCGCCCGCTAGGGGCGCTGCTACCCCAGAATAGTTAGTTACCCCAGAAAGATATCTATAAAAGTAACAAGGTGCTTATAAAATGGGAAAACAAGGTATCTGGGCCTATAGAGATACAGCAGGGGCTTAGGCAGGGGTGCCCTCTGTCACCTCTGTTGTTCATGCTGTATTTACAAGGATTAGAGAAAAAATTAGAGAGGAGCGGACTTGGCTTCAACCTTTCCTATTCCAAGCAGGGAGAATGGATTAAACAGTCATTACCAGGACTGATGTATGCAGATGACATTGTACTTATGGCTGACAGCAAGGAAGACTTGCAGAGATTAATGGACATCTGTGGTAAAGAGGGAGATAGCTTAGGTTTGAAGTTTAGTAAAGAAAAATCGGCAGTCATGACTTTTAATGATAATCAGGGCAGCGAGCATAGGATACAGGAGGTTACGCTGGAGGTGGTGGATAAGTACAAATATCTTGGAGTGTGGATAAACAATGGGGCTGAGTACCTAACGGAACATGAAAAATATGTGACGGCTAAAGGTAGCAGAAATGCAGCTGTGATGAAAAATAGGGCACTGTGGAATTACAATAGGTACGAAGTGGTGAGAGGGATTTGGAAAGGGGTGATGGTCCCTAGTTTGACTTTCGGCAATGCGGTCCTGTGCATGAGATCAGAGGTTCGAGCAAGGTTGGAAGCTAAGCAGCGAGGGGTAGGTAGACTGGCTCTGGGAGCACACGGAAATACACCAAATCAGGGGGTACAGGGTGACATGGGATGGACGTCATTCGAGGGCAGGGAAGCCAGCAGCAAGATAGAATTTGAGGAGCGATTGAGAGAGATGGCAGAAAAGCGGTGGGCAAGGAGAGTTTTCAGTTATTTGTACATGAGGAATGTTGATACAAAATGGAGGAAGCTGACCAGAAAACTGTCAATCAAATATTTGGACTGCAGGAGGGGTGCAAACCAGGAAACAGCGGTTAAGAAAAAGGTTAAGGAAACAGAGAGGGGTCTGTGGAAAACAGGGATGCAGACGAAATCAGCACTGGGCACATACCGAACTTTCAAGCAAGAAATTGCCAAAGAAAATATCTACGATAATTCTAGGGGAAGCTCTTTGTTGTTTGAAGCCAGGACGGGAGTATTGCGGACTAAGATGTACCGAGTCAAGTACCAAGGTATAGACACGTTGTGCTGTGCGTGTGGAGAAGAAGAGGAAACGGCTGAACACCTCGTACTTTTCTGTAAGGGGCTTAACCCTACAGTGCAAGGCAACGGGGCTGATTTTTTCAAAGCATTGGGGTTTAGGGACAGTGAAGGCAAAATAGACTTTAAGCGGGTAGAAATAACCAAACAGAGGTTATCTGATTGGTGGATAAAATTAAGGCAGGAGTGAAATTTCACCCACCACAAAGTACAAATTATGTTAATAGCCATGGCTAGGTGGCGTATGCCACCGCCCGATTTAAAGGGTTCAGCCTCATCCATCCATCCATCCATCCATCCAGTTAAGAATAGTTCGCTAGCCGCCGTGCATGGTTAAAGGCGGGAAAAATTGCGTGTGCGCGTCTCCATTAGTGTCAAATCGAGACAATATTAATTTGCCTCGCCTGCCGACGGTTCGCTGGTTTGCTGGGAGATCACCTTTCTGCAGCAGTCCACGGCTGAAAAAAAAAAAAAAAAAAAAAAAAAAAACTTGCCTTCTGCCTTGGATTGACGCGGTGAGCTGCGGCAGGGTATTGAAGGACTGTGGCTGTGGTGACACTGTCGGTTCCGTATTGAGGATGTCTAGCAGCAGCGCAAATGAGAGCCTTCTGGCCGAAAAGAAGACATTGTGGTCACGAGTGAGTTGTGCTACTTTAAATGGTTTGATAGGGCGCTTTGCGAGTTGACACCCAGTAGTATGGCGTATTGTTGTGGACCTGGATGCACCTCGTACAGTAAGAGAAAGGTCCCGAGCATCTCATTTCATGAAATTCCGAGCGATGAAGAACTTCCAGAGAAGTGGCTCCAAGTTTGAATGTGTCAAACGTGGAATGCGTCAGATATTTTCTGAGAGAGATGCACTTTCGATTTGTTCTGACTAGAAAGCTCTCCTCTGACGCCAATGAATCTTTTTTTGGGTGGTTGAGGAGGTCAGCTGGAAGCAACGATCAGACAGACTCACGGACAGTTTTGTGCGGAACAGAAAAGTATCTGAAGACAGGCATTGCGTCAACATCGACAAGCAGCAACGTGATGGACACGGAAGATAGCACATGCTCGTCGCTACTCCGGCAACTGAGCGTAAGTACTACGCCAGAACCATCCAAAAATTTCCCGAAATTTCCAGCAGCGCTGTTCAACCACATTACCCGGCGCAAGGAAACGTTTCGTTCGCCAGAATGTGCAGCACTAGCGATGGTTGGCGGATACCTATCGAGAGCTGTTAAGCTGTTAATGAGCGGGTGTCTTGCAAAGAATGCCTCAGTTTGTTGACAAAGCCCAAGCCCTCGGAGCCATCAGATTCTCTGATTAGGCTTCAAGACAGAAGCCGTCTGCTGTATCGGTCAGACGAACTCGTAGTTGTGCTGAACTCTCTGCGCAAGTAGGTTGAAGTAGTGCTCGCTAAGCTAAGAAATTTTACGCAGCCGCTGAGGGAGACTGCCGTGAATGCTGCTCAAGTGCTGCGAGAGCGTGAACTATGTAATTGTTCAGTGCCTGAGCACCACGAGAAGCTGTTTGAGGTCATGGTGACAAAGTTCTTCCGCCCTCTATTCACTAATTTTGCGCTGAAGATAACAGACAAGAACGAAATCGCAAAAGTTTTTCACAGAAGCCCCTGTCACGAAAGCTCCACAAACTTTAAATCCGAATGATGGCAATAAAAGCTTTTGTTGTGCAGTTATTAGAGCCGACATTATTTTTTTTCGACACTGCAGGACATAGAAAACATATGTAATAATAAGCAGAAGGAAAATGAAGCTTCATACTAGTACAGATAAGAGCTGTGGTTTTCCTTTTATCGTTCTTTTCTTTTGGAAGAAGCAATGCGCGGCGGCCTGTACGCTTCTGTGTCGGCGTTAAACGCCCGGAGATGTTGTAAACCAATAGAATCGGCACCGGTAAAAAAAAATTGCGTGATATGTATAATTATGCTACAGCGCACGCCGCCGTAGAGTGTCAGTATTTCTGATGATGATGATGATGATGATGATGATGATTTATTGGCATCCCCTTTGAAACGGGGCGGCGACAAATAGTCACCTAGCCTGCTTGATTTAATCAGGTATACTATACATGTTCTTTATCTTGCATTTTTGTATACCTATCATTATTTCTCTTTTTCAAAAATTTACCTTGTACCGCTGCCTATGGTTTTAAGAGATCAGGTCGCCTCCATCTTTTCCCTACTTTTTTTTCCACCAGTACTCTAATCGTCTCTTGCTGATCTCTACGGCTGATCTGTTTATGTTTCCTTCCACTTTAAACCCAAGCGCTTCTGGGAGTTGCACGTTACCTACGGTTCTCGCTGGGTGGATCCCGTCGCATTCCATTAGGATGTGCTGAGTGGTCTCTGGATCTTTACTGCAGCATACACATGTCTCATCTAATTCCGAATATTTGTTCCGATATGTTTTCGTCCTTAGGCAACCGGCTCGAGCCTCAAATAGCAAGGCACTGCCCTTTGTGTTATCGTACAGATTTTCCCTTCTAATTTCTTTCTTCTCATTCTTGTAAATCTCCATTGTCCTTTTCGTTTCCATTCTTTGCATCCAATTCACGGTCTCTATTTCTCTCACTTTCTTTCTGATGACCCCTGGTTGTCTATTTACAGTTTCGATTATCCTGTACTTGGTTGCCAACTTCCTTGACCTCTTCCTCCATTCTGTGTCCACGCTTTTCATGTAGAGATACTTGTGCACTTTAGCTGCCCATTTATTTTCATCCATGTTCCTGAGCCTTTCTTCAAAACTAATTTTGCTTTGTGCTTCTCTGACTTCAAAAGAGGCCCAACCCATGTCTCCATGCACTGCCTCATTTGTCGTATTACCGTGTGCTCCCAAAGCCAACCGGCCTACTGATCTTTGGTTAACTTCCAAACCCGCCAATATATCCGATTTTAAGCATATAATGGCATTTGCGAATGTTAGCGCTGGCACCATTACTCCTTTCCAGATTCCACGCACCACCTCATACTTATTGTGGCCCCACAGTGCTCTGTGTTTCATTAATGCTGCATTCCGCTTCCCCTTTATTTTCAGATTATCTTGGTGGTTGATTGAGTAATTCTTTCCTTCGTTTATGTGTACGCCGAGGTACTTATATTGCTTCACTATGGGTATTACTTGCTGTTGAATTGACACCACGAAGTTACTCGTGTGCTCATTAAAGATCATAATCCCTGATTTCTTTGTGCTAAACTTAAGGCCTAGATTTGTCGCTGCGTTCCCACAGATATTCGCAAGTATCTGTAAATCTTTTTTATTGTCCGCTAGTAGCACAATGTCGTCTGCGTACATCAGTCCAGGGATCTTCTGTTGCACCATTTGTCCATTACGCATGTAGGATAAATCAAAACCTAATTCGCTGTTTTCCAGTCGTCTTTCTATGCCCTTGACGTAAAGCGTGAACAACAATGGTGACAGAGGGCATCCTTGCTTCAATCCTTGGTGAATTCCCACCATTTCATTTCCTTTTCGGCCTTCCCATGCCACTTGTACTTGGTTGTCTCGATATATCTCCCTCAGCAGCTCCACGAAATCGTCATCTATGCCTTCGTATTGAAGAATATCCCACAACAATTCCCTGTCTACGTTGTCATGAGCTCCTTTAATATCTAGAAATGCTATCCATAAAGGTCTTTTCTGAGCTACTGAAATCTCTATGCACTGAGTTAGTACAAACATATTGTCTTCTAAGCGTCTGCCTGGCCTGAACCCATTCTGTAGTTCCCCCAATACACCGTTTTCCTCCACCCACTTCGACAGTTCTAATTTTATGGCTTGCATTGCCATTCTATATATCACCGACGTTACTGTAACTGGCCTGTACGAGCTCGTCTTATCCTTATCTCCTTTGCCTTTGTAGATAAGATTCATCTTGCTTTCACGCCATCCAACGGGAATATTCTTTGTTCTAATCACTTGCTCTATGGCATTAGTCAGCAGTGCCTTGCTTTTTGGACCGAGGTTTTTGATTAGCTGTATTGGGATTTCATCGGGTCCTGCTGCCGTGTTGTTAGGGACATTTTCTGCTGCCTTTTTCCAATAAAAGCTTTCTATGCTGAATTTTGATCTCTCAGGCCTCTCTGTTGTTGCTGGATCTGTTGTCTGAACTACGCTTTTTCTCGTACCGAAGTTATGCCTGATAACGTCTGTGATGTACCGCAGCGCATCATCGCCTTCATAGATGTTACCGTCTTCATCCCTTATAGCCGTTTGCGAGTTTCTAGTTGGAGCTCCGAGTGCTTTTATATGGTTCCAGAATCTTTTTGGGGCGCCTTTGTCTCTTTTGTGAATGTTATGCACCCAACGTTCACTTGCGCATTTAATTTTCTCTTGCACGAGCTCACTCGCAACCCTTTTCTTTTCTCGGTACGTATTCCATCTAAGGAGCACCTCTTCTTCTTGTAATCCCAACTTTTTGGCTTCTCGATGAACCCTAGATGCCTCTTTACGCTCTTCTATAGCTTGTTTAATTTCCTTGTTCCACCACTTACGTGGTTTCCTCTTTCCAATCCAACAATTTTATTGCCGTGTCCGCCTTATTTCATGCTGCATAACCTCCACCAGTTCCTTATATTCCCAGACTGCTGTAGGAAAAGCCTCAATTTTCTTCTCTATGTTGTTTGCGATCTCTGTTATTTGCTCGTCATTCATTTTTAAAAACTCTGAGGCTATTGGTTCATGTTCTGCGCTGGTATCTCTCCCAAACTTTAATGCTAAACGTCTATGATCGCTTCCCAGGCTATTTTTTCCATTTTCGTCTATTATCATTTGGTCCAGTTGTTCGTAGACCATTTCTGAGACTAAGGCGTAGTCGATACATGACTGCCTGTTTCCGCATTGCCACGTTACCTGTCCATGACACTTATTCTCCCTGTTAACTACTATAAGGTTCTGTTCATCACACAAATCCAGCACTAGAGAGCCGTTGTAATCAGTATATCCGTCTAAATCGTCCATGTGCGCGTTCATATCTCCCACTAATATCACCTGGCCCGAGTTACTGAACTCATTAATATCGCTTCTAATGCAATCGACCAATTCCTTATTTTTTTCCCTGCTATCACTACCTGTCCACAGGTAAGCTACTCCCAGCCACGTCTTTTTACCTTGCCATGTACCACTAATCCATAAATGCTCTTTACATGTCTCGTTTACCCTTCGCCACTTCAGACCTCGCCTAATTAGTACGCCTACGCCTCCGCCTTTCCTTGACCCGGTCATTCTATTCTGGGGTAGCACCGCCAACTGGTGGTGAGTGACGGCACTAGGCGTAACGACCGGTTCCCTGCATTCTCGGCGCCGATGGGCAGGCATGAAGTATATAGGAGGCTATGCCCTGAGACTCCCTGCACCAACCCCGCTGTTAGTTCACGCGGCTCATCCGGTTACGCTTTCATCTGCACAACCGGTACCATACATCGCAGAACGACGCGCGCCTCCAGCGTTTCCCTCCGCCGCTCCTCCCGCTGTGGTTCCGCAGGAGCAACCGGTATATTACGCCGACGATCGACGCATGACCCCTCGGAAGTCGGATGTTTGGCGCACACCGGACCGTCGGCCTCTGTGCTTCTACTGCGGTGAGGCAGATCATTTGTACCGCCAGTGCCCATACCGACGTCTCGGGTTGCGGGGCTTTTCCACCTACTCACCGCCACCCCGACTTGGCCAACGACCTCGGGAGATAGAAGATTACCTTGCTCAACAACGCATGCCACCGTCTACCGGGCGACAGTCACGCTCGCCGTCACCACGGCGATTTTCACCACCGCCCCAGCGATATTCCGGCACACGATCACCAAGTCCCCGCCGGGAAAACTAACCACAGCGACCTTTGGGGGCGAGGCCGCTGACAGTCGACACGCTGAAGACCTCCGATCGACGCGAACGAGCGAGGACACCGATCCGACGTCAACTGCAGATGAACGGAATGACCGGCTTTCGCTCGACATACCGGTGGTGATCGACGGTTACGCGGTTAGCGCTTTAGTAGATACCGGTGCGGACTATTCCATCTTAAGCGGGAAGCTGGCGACGTTGCTGAAGAAAGTAATTACCCCTTGGAATGGCTCGCAGATTCGTACGGCTGGCGGTCACGTCGTTACTCCACTGGGAACCTGCACGACAAGAGTTCGGATTCGAGGATCGACATTCGTGGAGAGCTGCCTTGTCCTACGCGTATGCTCCCGTGACGTCATTCTCGGGGTTGATTTTCTCCAAGAATACGGCGCTGTTATTGACCTACGGGGAGGTGTAGTCACCTTCTCAGCAGACCGAGCACTCGACGGGTACGACCACAAGCGTCGAGACGACGCCCTTCGTGTCTCCACCGAATGTGTTACGCTTCCTCCGCGAACCAGTGTCCTAGTCGAAGTGATGTGCGCGAAGGTGAAGTGGTCGCTGAAAGTAACTGATCGCATCTACTGATGCAAGGTGTTTGTGCTGCTAGAAGTGTGCTACAGCTTCGTGATGGCCGTTCTCAGTTGCTTTTGCTGCGTTTGCTGAGGAAATAGAGCACGTTGCTGAATGTTTTACCCCTGAACCAGTGAGGATGGCTGACAAGTCACTAGGCAACGTCGACATTAATTCAGAGTTATCTCCAGACAAACAGGCGGCACTGCACGAGCTCTTGCTTGAATTCAGGGAATGCTTCGCAAGCTCGTCTAAGGTACGCCAGACTTCAGTTACAAGGCACAGGATCATCACCTGCGACGACGCACGCCCGATACGCCAGCAGCCCTACCGCGTGTCGGCAAAGGAACGTGAAGCGATTCGTACGCAAGTACAAGAGATGCTTGAAGACGGCGTAATCGAACCTTCTAACAGCTCATGGTCGTCCCCGGTCGTTCTTGTGAAAAAGAAAGACGGAACGCTACGCTTTTGCGTCGACTACCGGAAGCTCAACAACGTAACTAAAAAGGACGTGTACCCACTGCCGCGTATCGACGACTCGTTAGATAGACTGCGGCGTGCCCAGTACTTTTCGTCACTCGATTTGAAAAGTGGATACTGGCAGATCGAGGTCGACGAACGAGACCGCGAGAAAACTGCCTTTGTGAGTCCCGACGGCCTTTACGAATTTCGAGTGCTCCCTTTCGGTTTGTGTTCTGCCCCAGCAACCTTCCAGCGAATGAGGGATACTGTCCTCGCTGGATTGAAGTGGCAGACTTGCCTTGTGTATCTTGACGACGTAGTTGTCTTTTCTGAAACATTTGAGCAACATCTTCATCGCCTGCGGCATGTGCTAAAAGCGCTCCGATCGGCTAATCTCACGCTTAAACCAGAAAAGTGTCACTTCGGTTATGAAGAGCTCAAGTTTCTCGGACACGTCGTCAGCGCCAAAGGAGTTCGACCCGATCCCGACAAACTTGCCGCTGTAGCAGCTTTTCCTCCTCCTGCCGTCAAGAAGGCCGTCCGACGCTTCCTGGGCTTGTGCGCGTATTATCGCCGCTTCATCGACAACTTTTCGAAGATTGCGGAACCCCTGACTCGCCTTACCAGAGATGACACGCCATTTGCCTGGACGCATGAACAACAGGCGGCCTTCGCTGAACTACGACAACGCATGCAGTCAGCACCCGTCCTGGCTCATTTTGACGAAGAGGCTGACACCGAGGTGCATACTGACGCCAGTAACATCGGCCTTGGCGCAGTACTCGTCCAACGTCAAGACGGCCTTGAAAGAGTAATAGCTTATGCTAGCCGCTCGCTGTCCCGTGCCGAGGCGAACTACTCTACCACAGAAAAAGAGTGTCTCGCGGTCATCTGGGCGATCACGAAGTTTCGCCCTTATCTCTACGGACGTGCCTTTAAAGTGGTGACAGACGACCATGCTCTATGTTGGTTGGCGAACATACGCGACCCTTCAGGCCGACTGGCACGATGGAGCTTGCGGCTACAGGAATTTGACGTCACTGTAGTTTATAAGTCTGGCCGCAAGCACGAAGACGCCGACACGTTGTCGCGTGCTCCCGCCGAATCTGTCAGTCGACAGCCAGAGGACGACGACGGCTTCCTGGGCGCCCTTACTACGTCGGACTTGGTCAAATGGCAGCGTGACGACGCTGAAATTCGACCTCTCATCGACCACTTCGAGGGCCGTCACACATCCATACCACGCCATATATACGTCGCGTTTTGACGTCCTTCTGTCTACGAGACAATCTGCTCTACAAGAACTCCCGCCCGAATGACCGAGCCTACCTTCTAGTAGTTCCCAAAGACTTGCGGGACGATATTCTTTTCGCTTGCCACGACGAGCCTACATCTGGCCACCTCGGCTCCTCACGAACGCTTGCTAGAGTGCGCGAGATGTATTACTGGCCCGGGCTTGCGGCAAGCGTAAAACAGTATGTTAAAGGCTGCCGTGAATGTCAGCGACGAAAGTCACCACCCCTGAAGCCCGCCGGGTTATTGCAACCCATCGAACCACCTCATAAGCCATTCGACCAAGTCGGCTTGGACATCCTTGGGCCTTTTCCCCTGTCAACCGACGGCAACAAGTGGGTGATCGTCGCCACTGACTATTCAACCCGCTATGCCGAGACGGAGGCGCTCCCACGAGCCACGGCTTCTGAGGTAGCACAGTTCTTCATGTGCCACATTGTATTGCGTCATGGTGCCCCATCCACTGTAATCACAGACAGAGGAACGGCATTCACGGCACAGCTCATGGACGAAATTTTTCAAGTGAGCAACACCAGGCATCGCAAGACGACTGCTTACCATCCGCAGTCCAATGGACTTACGGAGCGATTAAACAAAACCATCACAGATATGATCTCTATGGACATCGACGTCCAGCACAAAACATGGGATCGCATCTTGCCTTACGTGACCTTCGCGTATAATACCGCCGTACAAGAGACGACGCGGTTCGCACCATTTCGCCTCGTTTACGGCCGCGAAGTACAGACGATGCTGGACGCTATGCTTCCGTGTCACGACACCGAGCACCTAACGACTGACGCCGAAGAATTTGCTGAGCGCGCTGAGCAAGCCCGCCAGCTCGCGCGGCTGCACATCGGTGAGCAGCAACATGCAGATGCACGGCGCTATAACATCCGTCACCGGCAAGTGCGCTACAGTCCCGGAGACCAAGTGTGGGTGTGGACCCCTGTTCGCCGCCGTGGCCTTTGTGAAAAGTTGATTAGCCGGTATTTTGGCCCATACAAAGTGCTGCACCGCATTAGTGACGTGAACTACGAAGTCGTTCCAGACAGTGCGGCGCAAACACGGCGTAGACAACAACCTCGCCCTGACGTAGTTCACGTTGTGCGCATGAAACCATATGTTGCGCGTTCGTGATTATTATTTTTTTATTCATCTTTCTACTTACGCTACTGTTTGCAACCTCTCTGTTTCTTGAGACTGTACCCGTCGCGCTTCCCCGCTTCTGTGCTTTTGTTTTTCCTCCAGCTGTGATTGTGTCCTTTGCACGAGCACCTGCCTTGCCCATGCTGTTTCCCCCTCCTTTTCTAAAAAAGCTTCTTGAGCATCGAGCCGATGCTCTTTCCGAGGAAGGGGGAAATGCCACCAGCAGTAGTGGGTACAGTGCTAGAGGCAGGTACGGACAAGAAGAAAGAAGTGCGCGTGCTTCTCCGCCCGCTCGATAGCCAGCCCCCCAGCGCCGTGCTTTTCAGGAGCCGCTACCCTCAATAAACGTCGCGTCGCCAGTTCTCTCACAAGGCACGTGACAGTATTTCACTTTGTAGAGTATTTTTGCCGGGGATGGAATTAGGCTGCTTGTCGGCAGAAAGAGCCAGATGAGCAAGTCAAGAAAGTCATGAAATGCAAGATGACGAAAGGCTTTATGATTACTAGCACACTCTAGCTTGGTTAACCAGTGAGAAACAATATACTTTACAAACAAGTACAGTGGACATACAGCCGCCAAATGGTTGCTCAGTTATAGACATGTTATTGATGAGACATGTCTGGTGATTCTTCCCATGTGTGCTTTTTTAAACGTGTAGTACGTTTCATTTAGTCGATGTTGTGCCCCATCTGAACCAATAAAGAAAGGAAAATTTACTAGGGGTCCCTTATACTAAAACTAAGACGACTTGAAGGCAAAAGCAGGAGTGCTGCTAACTCAATAATAAGACGACCACTTTTTTTGCTGAGTCATCATCACTCTGAAACCACAATTTATAGTCATTTTTGCAAGTCATCCTGTTTTCTTGCAAGTTCACTCTCTATGATTAACCAAACTCGAATCGTGACTCAGCAGTTTTTTGCTGAGTCACTCTCACTGAATTGGGCCCTCAAATCTCACATATTTTTGCAAGTCACTCCCCCACTCCATAACCCCTTGATTGACTCTTAATTCACACTTTATTCACTCTTGATTCACCCTATCATTGCTTGGTTCACCTTCATTCACTCAATCATCTTGGGTTTAGTTCCATCACACTTGATTTGCTCTATTACTCCAAATTTCCAGTTTTCATCACTCTTGGTTCACCTTCATTCACTCTCATTTATTCTTCATTATCTTAGCTCACTATATCTCATCACCTTTCATTTGACTCCTATCACCCAACTAAACCCCTTTAATTCACCTTTAATTCACCCTTAATTCACCTCTCTGTATACCCATTATCACTTCAGTCAGTTCACTTGCTTTATTATTCTCCCACCCTTAATCACGGTTTTTGTGCGCATTATCGCCTCTTATCCTAAGAGGACCATTTTGTGTCGACGATGCAGTTTTGAAACAGCCTTGAAAGAGAGACCTCACTATGAGGCATAAGGCTTTCACCTTTAAAGAAAAAAAAACTAAAGGAAATGCAGAGAACTATAGTTGAAGCGGCGCATGCAAATGAACCAGATTTGCGGCCACGCCACGCGTGTCACAACCACATATATTGGTCAATCATCTAAGGAGTGCACGGTGTTCCCGGTAGTATCGATATACCGACCGCACCACTGGTGGCACCAACCATTAACGATCGGTAAGGGGAGCGTTCTTCTTTACTTCCCTTATGGCAACTAGCACTTAGTCGTTGATCGAGGCACTCGGAATAAACTCTATGGTTCATGCACCCTATTCCCATCCCAAATCAAAAAAGGCATTGTGTTTCATCTACACGTTGTGGGGATGCGCGACTCTCACGCGTCCCCTGATGTTGTTTTCCCCGCATGTCTCCTGTAGTCCGGCTTCTCTGCGTGGCTAAGCCCGGCGGTGGTTGCGGCGCGTTGCGAGAGTGTCGCGATGCTAATGCCACCGATAGGCGGGGTCACTTGGGAGAAAAAGGTCGGAGGCGCTCTCTCTTTGGCTTGGGATCGGCGACCAACACGCACGAACGCTTCGCGCGTGCGCCGGCCCGCTTCGCGCGATGGTCGCGCGAGGCTAAGAGCAGTACACCGGTATGGACGAACGCGGATCGTTCGAGCGCGCCACCGTTCGCGTGACTGTACACGTGAACGACTAGGCGATGGTGTCATAGCATGGGGCGAACGTATTCGCTCGCTATCGGGTCGCGGTGAGTCGGACTTCCTTGATTTGTCGCGCACCCGTGTGAATGTTCAATTGGTTGTAATTCGGCTAGTGTGCATTAGTGTATGAAAGGTGCAATAAATGCCCTTTTGATTGTTTGCACTACTATGTGTCGTTCCTTTGTCCCAAGAGCCCGTGTGAGACCCCACATCTGGCTGCCCAACGTGGACCTCTTGGGGCATCGGACGATAATTTTAACAGCTTTGCTCGGTTCGAGATGTTTCAACCGAAGCGTAGTCCTATCGTGGATTTTGATCGCTAGTGTCGGCGGTGTGCTTTCTTGAACGAGGCGACGGTTGCTGTGGCGTGTTTGAACTTTTCAACATGCTAAGCCTTTTCGCGAGTGTTTTGAAGTACACTCGTCGGTACAAGAGCCACGTGGTCTGCATCCTGGGAGAGCAAGGCCTAGCGCCCGCGGAGCATTGGCAAGCCTGAAGCGAGTGAGTACGGAAGCCTCGTGGGTGGTCCGAATTTCTTATGTAAATAGTGTCACGTAGTAGTGACGCTGAAGAAAACAGTCGTAAAACTGTGTACAACGAAACTGGTTGTTTTTTGGGCGAACCTGTGCCCACAAAAGCAAGGTACACTCAAAGCACAACGATAGCGGCGAACACAGTCGGCGATCGTCGAAAATCTGATCAGCGGCGAAACGCGTCGGCTTTTATACCTGAGTCATCGAAGGTTCTAGATTAATCCCTGATGCCCGCGTGTCTTCCAGAAAGTTCTAGACAATTCGCGTCAGTCATGCAATCAGATAACATAAGCGTCGGTGAAAACAGGCAACGGAAAGAAGCATCGATAACGTTCTAGAAACTTCCGATACAGGCGCGTCCTGTGCCGAGCGATAACGGTTAACATTTGTTAGCCGGAGGAAAGCGGCGATCAGCGAAAGATAAACATGTATACGTGTCAATACCCTCCCCTTAAAAAACATCGTCCCGATGCTACAAACAAATGTGAAAGCGAAAACAAAACCACGCGTAATAAAGAAAAAAAATAAAGTAACAAAGTACTTAAGTTCGTCAGCGGGCGTAGAAAGGCTTAAGACGCACCACGTGGACGACTTCGGGTCGTGCGCGGCGCCGCTATGATTGCGAAATGCCGTCTGGCACGACCTCATAGTCCAGTGCGCCAATACGTCGGATGATCTTATATGGTCCGAAATAGCGACGTAAGAGTTTTTCGCTAAGTCCTCGTCGGCGTATCGGAGTCCAGACCCAAACACGGTCTCCGGGCAGGTACTCGACGTAGCGTCGTCGAAGATTGTAGTGTCGGCTGTCGGTCCTCTGCTGGTTCTTGATGCGCAGGCGGGCGAGCTGTCGACCTTCTTCGGCACGCTGCAAATAGGTGGCAACGTCTAGATTTTCCTCATCGGTGACGTCCGGTAGCATGGCGTCAAGCGTCGTTGCCGGGTTCCTTCCGTAGACCAGGTTGAACGGCGCCATGTGCGTCGTTTCTTGCACGGCCGTGTTGTATGCGAAGGTCACGTACGGAAGGATGGCATCCCACGTCTTGTGTTCGACGTCGACGTACATTGCCAGCATGTCGGCGATGGTCTTATTTAGGCGCTCGGTGAGGCCATTCGTCTGCGGGTGGTAGGCGGTGGTCCGGCGATGGCTTGTCTGGCTGTATCGCAGGATGGCTTGAGTTAGTTCTGCCGTAAAGGCCGTGCCTCTGTCGGTGATGAGGACTTCTGGAGCACCGTGACGCAGGAGAATGTTCTCAACGAAGAATCGGGCTACCTCGGCGGCACTGCCTTTGGGCAAGGCTTTTGTTTCGGCGTAGCGGGTGAGGTAGTCCGTAGCTACGACGATCCATTTATTCCCGGACGTCGACGTCGGAAAAGGCCCAAGTAAGTCCATCCCGATCTGCTGGAATGGTCGGCGAGGTGGTTCGATCGGCTGTAGAAGTCCGGCTGGCCTTGTCGGCGGTGTCTTGCGTCGCTGACAGTCTCGGCATGTCCTTACGTAATGGGCGACGTCGGCAGAGAGGCGAGGCCAGTAGTATTTTTCTTGTATCCTCGCGAGCGTGCGGGAAAAACCGAGATGTCCAGCCGTTGGGTCGTCATGGAGAGCTTGCAGAATCTCTGGACGGAACGCTGAGGGTACCACGAGGAGGTAGTTGGCACGGAGAGGCGAAAAGTTCTTCTTTAGGAGAATGTCGTTTTGCAAGAAAAACGACGCCAATCCTCGCCTGGACACCTTCGGCACAGTGACGGTCTTGCCTTCTAGGTAGTCTACAAGGCTCCTTAGTTCCGGGTCGGCTCGCTGTTGTTCAGCGAATTCGTCGGCACTGATGGGTCCCAAGAAAGTGTCGTCATCCTGGTCGTCCTGTGGCGGCGGTTCGACGGGGGCGCGAGACAAGCAGTCGGCGTCAGAGTGCTTTCGGCCGGACTTGTAGACGACGGTGATGTCGAATGCTTGAAGTCTCAGACTCCATCGTGCGAGGCGACCTGAAGGATCCTTCAAGTTAGCTAGCCAACACAAGGCGTGGTGGTCGCTTACAACTTTGAAGGGCCTGCCATAGAGGTAGGGGCGAAACTTTGATGTAGCCCAGATGATGGCGAGGCACTCCTTTTCTGTTGTGGAATAATTTGATTCCGCCTTCGATAGCGACCGGCTAGCGTAACTTACAACCCTTTCTAGTCCGTCAGTCCTCTGCACAAGCACGGCGCCGAGTCCTACGCTGCTTGCGTCGGTGTGGACTTCGGTATCGGCGTTTTCGTCGAAATGCGCAAGAATGGGCGGCGATTGCAGGTGTCGCTTCAGTTCTTCAAATGCTTCGATTTGCGGCGTCTCCCACTTGAACTCGACGTCGGCCTTCGTGAGGTATGTCAGTGGCTCGGCGATCCGTGAAAAATCCTTGACGAAGCGCCTGTAATAGACGCACAGGCCAAGAAATCTACGCACTGCCTTCTTGTCGGCGGGCGGAGGAAAGTCAGTGATGGCCGCCGTTTTCTGTGGGTCAGGGCACACTCCGGACTTGTTGATGACATGGCCCAAAAACAAGAGCTCCTCGTATGCGAAGCGGCACTTTTCTGGCTTCAACGTGAGTCCGGAGGTCTTGATAGCTTGAAGAACTGTTTCAAGGCGCCGGAGGTGTTCCTCGAAGCTTGAGGCAAACACAACGACGTCGTCCAAATAGACGAGGCAAGTCTGCCACTTCAAGCCTGCCAGTACTGTATCCATGACCCGTTGGAAAGTCGCAGGTGCCGAACAAAGACCAAACGGCATGACCTTGAACTCGAACAGTCCGTCTGGTGTTATAAAGGCAGTCTTCTCCCGGTCTCTCTCGTCGACTTCGATTTGCCAGTAGCCGGTTTTGAGGTCCATCGACGAAAAATACTTTGCGTTGTAGAGTCGATCCAAGGCGTCGTCAATCCGTGGGAGAGGGTATACGTCCTTCTTCGTGATTTTGTTGAGACGACGATAATCGACGCAGAAACGTAGGGTTCCATCCTTCTTCTTCACTAACACCACGGGGGACGCCCACGGACTCTTGGACGGCTGGACGATGTCGTCGCGTAGCATTTCGTCGACTTGTTGCCTTATGGCCTCGCGTTCGCGCGCCGAAACTCGGTACGGGCTCTGACGGAGTGGGCGGACATATTCGTCGGTTATGATGCGGTGCTTGGCGACCGGGGTTTGTCGAACTTTTGACGACGACGAGAAGCAGTCCTTGTATTGCAGGAGCAGAGCTTTTAGCTGTTCTTTCTTATGCCAAGGAAGGTTCTGATTGACGTCGAAAGTTGGTTCAAGTACTACAGTCTTCGTTGCAGGTGCACTAGAATCCGTGAAGGCAAAAGCACTGCCGGCTTGTACTATTTCGTCGATGTAGGCGACCGTTGTGCCTTTGTTAATGTGCTTGTATTCGTCGCTGAAGTTCGTGAGCATCACTCTTGCTTTCCCTTCACGTAGCTTAGCTATGCCTCTAGCGACGCAAATTTTACGATCGAGCAGTAAGTGATGATCGCCCTCGATGACGCCCTCCATATCTGCAGGCACTTCGGCACCGACGGAAATCATTACACTGGAGCGAGGCGGAACGCTGACTTGTTCTTCTAGCACATTCAAGGCATGGTAACTGATGTCTGTATCCGGTGGTATCGCGTTGTGCGTTGAAAGCGTTATTGACTTGGACCTTAAATCGATGACTGCACCATGTTGGTTTAGAAAGTCCATGCCTAGGATGACGTCCCTGGAGCAGTGCTGCATGATTACGAAGCTCGCCGGGTAAGTGCGATTGTTAACCGTGACTCGCGCTGTGCAGATTCCAGCCGGCGTTATTAGGTGGCCTCCCGCTGTCCGGACATCAGGTCCTTGCCAGGCCGTCCTCACCTTCTTCAACTTGGCGGCGAACGGGCCACTGAAGACGGAATAGTCAGCTCCAGTGTCGACGAGAGCGGTGACGCTATGACCATCGATTACCACGTCTAAGTCGGTGGACCGTCGTCTGCCGTTGCGGTTAAGTCGTGGCGTCGGATCACGGCTACGTCGGCTTGCTTCGCTGCTGCTACGTCGCGTCGGTAGGTCTTCTTTCGGCGGCGAAGTGTTGTCGTCAAGGCTCTTGCTAGGCGGTGTGCTGGTACCTCGTTGTGATGATGCGTGAGTTGTCGTCGTCGGTGGCGGCGGATGATCTTCGGTATTGCGTCGTACAGCAACCGCACCTCCATCGGTTGCTGCCTTTAGTTTCCCGGATAGGGGCTCACGGACCGGCCCCACGCTGGGCCAGTGTATGGTCGGCGCTGCGGCGACAGGTAACGTCCTGGTGACGGCGAGCGTGAGGGTCGTCGTGGTTGCCACTGGGCTCCGGCGAGGTAGTCAGCGATGTCGCGTGGTCGCTCGCCAAGCTGTGGACGTGGCGCGTTGACGGCGAACCCTCGTAGGCCCATCTCGCGGTATGGGCATCGGCGGTAGATATGGCCGACTTCCCCGCAGTGATAGCAGAGCGGGCGGTGGTCGGGGGCGCGTCAAATGTCCGTCTTCCGCTGGTAGCTGCGCTGGGCGACGGGCGGGCGTGCTGGCGGCGGCGGCGGTGGACGACGGAACTGCGGCGTTACGGGGCCCTGGCGCGAGCGCGGAGGGGGGCCTTGACGACGGGCGACGGCGGCGTAGGTCATCGCTTGCGGCTGTAGTTGAGGCGATGCCGGAACTTCTGGCACTTCCAGTGATCGCTGAACCTCTTCTTTAACTATGTCGGCGATTGAAGTCACCTGAGGCTGCGACCTTGGGAATAATTTCTGTAGTTCTTCCCGTACAACAGCTCTGATCGTCTCGTGCAGGTCGTCGGCGCCTAGAGCTTGAGCTTCGGCGTAGTTTGTCAGCGCACGGCGGTTGTATTGTCTGGCTCGCATTTCAAGCGTCTTCTCGATCGTTGTCGCCTCCGAAACAAATTCTGCCACAGTCTTGGGCGGGTTGCGCATCAATCCAGTGAATAGATGCTCTTTGACGCCCCGCATCAAGAACCTAACTTTCTTTTCTTCAGACATGTCGGGGTCGGCGTGGCGGAAGAGGCGAGTCATCTCCTCCGTGAAGATCGCGATGCTCTCGTTCGGCAATTGAACTCTGGTTTCCAGGAGAACTTCAGCCCTTTCTTTTCGTACGACACTCGTGAAGGTCCTCACGAAGTTCTCGCGAAATAGGTCCCAAGTCACCAGGGTGGTCTCCCTGTTCTCAAACCATGTCCGAGCAGCGTCATCCAACGAAAAATAGACATGGCGCAGCTTGTCATCGTCACTCCATTTGTTGAATGTCGCGGTCCTCTCGTACGTCTCCAGTCATGTTTCAGGGTCTTCAGCTGATGATCCACGGAAGGTCGGTGGCTCCCGAGGTTGCTGCAGCAGGATGGGGGACGCTGGGGCTGCCATTGAGGTCGTTGACTTGGCCTTGATCGCTGTGGTCTTCTCGGGAAGAAGTCCGTATTCTGGCAAAAGACCTTGCTGCCTACGGCTAGCTCGCTGGTCCTTGGCGACGTTGGTCTCGTCCTCCGGTTTCGGGCTTGGGTCGCGGCTTTGCGGGGGCGTCCGCTGCATGGACACAAAAGCACCTCCACCAGATGTCACGTAGTAGTGACGCTGAAGAAAACAGTCGTAAAACTGTGTACAACGAAACTGGTTGTTTATTGGGCGAACCTGTGCCCACAAAAGCAAGGTACACTCAAAGCACAACGATAGCGGCGAACACAGTCGGCGATCGTCGAAAATCTGATCAGCGGCGAAACGCGTCGGCTTTTATACCTGAGTCATCGAAGGTTCTAGATTAATCCCTGATGCCCGCGTGTCTTCCAGAAAGTTCTAGACAATTCGCGTCAGTCATGCAATCAGATAACATAAGCGTCGGTGAAAACAGGCAACGGAAAGAAGCATCGATAACGTTCTAGAAACTTCCGATACAGGCGCGCCCTGTGCCGAGCGATAACGGTTAACATTTGTTAGCCGGAGGAAAGCGGCGATCAGCGAAAGATAAACATGTATACGTGTCAATAGCTTCTTCTATATCTTTGACTTCGGAAGTCCAGGCTCAGGGAGCCGGGTGGCCGCGGGCCACGGGTGCCGCTACGGGCTGACTGGTATTGCGGCCTGGCACCGGGCACTCCGACACCGTCTGGGACGGTGGGCGCCGTCAACTCGGATGCTGTGTGCACCGACCGAGCGGGGTAGGACCACCTCACAGAGCTAACGTCTCCTCGCGGCTGCCTGTTCTTGTGCCCATTTTGGGTGATGTTTTCATTTTTTTTTTTTTTGGATGCCGGTTGTTGTCAAAGTAGCGACGCATTAGGCCTAAGGCTTAACAAAGCCGCCTGTCGCACGTTGAGGGACACAACCTGGTGGACCGTGGTGTTGAGATGTCGCACATTGCTTCCCTCATTAGTTCGCCTCGCACGAATTGAAATTACTCGTTCGACTCAAGAAAGCAAGCTTTGTTCACGTGAACTTAGCATCTGAAATGCCATCCGACATTTCGCTAGCCGAATTGAACATCGTACCACGTGGGCGATGCGTATGCCGAATTCCTCTCCCTTGCACTACTTTAGTGTTTGTCGAGTGCGTTGAGTGTACGCAGCGTGAGCGGAGTCACCCCTGGTTTGCTGTCAGCTGCACATCGTCAGCGCTGCTGCCCCGGACTACAATCGAGCTACCCCAGGCTTTGGAGATGCCTGTGGTCAATTCGGCGTAGCGACTTCGGCGGCCGCCATTGTCCGGCTCGCAACCCTCAGCGGCTGGGAAAAGAGCCGGCAGTCACCAACGGCTACTGCGGCTCTCGTCAGCAGGGCGCGAGCGACGCTTGCTCGTGCCGACTTCTGCGTCGCCGTTTCCGGGGTCCTGGGCTGGAGTCGTGCCATCGAATCTGCAGACGTGGTGCTGTGACCAACGGACGCCAGCGGTGAACCCCAGAGTCAATGTCGGCTCGCACGTTGTGGATAACGCGTGGACATTTACTCGGCGGCGCCACTGTCGCATGTACTAAGTTTTCTTCGCGACGCGCGCGTTGATAGGCCTTGTGACATGTTTCGCCGGCGTATGTGTAGTGATTTAAGGTTGGGGGATGTGGGGATGCGCGACTCTCACGCGTCCCCTGATGTTGTTTTCCCCGCATGTCTCCTGTAGTCCGGCTTCTCTGCGTGGCTAAGCCCGGCGGTGGTTGCGGCGCGTTGCGAGAGATGGCGCTAGTGTCGCGATGCTAATGCCACCGATAGGCGGGGTCACTTATTTATTCATTTATTCATATTACCCCACAGGCTCCAGTGGAGCATTGCGTAGGGGGGGGGGGGTTACAGAAAAAAGGCAATAAATACGGCATAAAAATAACTACATAGTAGGAAAAAACAAGTAAATTTGTACATTGGAAGGGAAATAGGAACACTGGTAATCATAAAAAAATATATTAATACAGAGTCAAGAGAACATATGAAGTTGCAATTGTTCACGAAATTTGGCAGAATCTTTTATTGAAACAATATCATTTGGAAGGTTATTCCATAGTGCGATGGCGCGTGGCAATGCAGAATTATTGAATGACTGTGTGCGGCCAAAAATGCGCCTGAAGCTGAGATGATTATGAAGTCGACTAGATGTGCGAGAAGGAATTTCAAGTGACAAACGGCTGGACCACGAGTTATAGAAGTATTTATGAAAGAGGCATAGAAGGGCAACAGAGCGGCGGGAATCCAAGTCGGGAAGGGAAATATCACGTTTAATTTGGGTAATGCTAGATTGACGACTGTAATTAGAAGTTATAAAGCGGGCAGCACGATTTTGGATGGATTCCAATTTGTCTATTAGGTACTGTTGATGAGGAGACCAGATCGATGAAGCATATTCTAGTTGAGGGCGTACCAATGTTTGGTAGGCCTGCTGTCGAATGATAGGTGGGGAAAGGTGCAGATGACGACGTAAAAACCCTAAAGTTCTGTTAGCTTTAGCGCATATCTTCTCGATGTGAGTACACCAGGAAAGATTAGTACAGAAATGAACACCAAGATATTTGTAAGTAGAGCCACGAGGAACTTCAGCCGAACAGATTTTGTACGGGAACTTAAGAGCTGATTTCGCGCGAGTGAAGGAAAGTACGCAGCATTTAGATGTGTTAAGTGACATTTGCCAACGGTCGCACCACTGATTAACTAAGTGAAGGTCATTTTGTAAAGTTAAATGGTCACCATGACAATCAATGGTTCTGTAAATTACGCAGTCATCCGCAAAAAGTCTTATGCAGGAAGAAATGTTGCTGGGTAAATCATTAATAAATGTTAAGAAAAGAAGAGGGCCTAATACACTACCCTGCGGTACACCTGACGTTACTACTGATGTGGAGGAGCTGAAGTTATTAACAGATACGAACTGCCGCCGATTAGATAAGAAATTACGAATCCAGGATAATGTTAATGAATCGATCCTAAGAGCAGTTAATTTAGCTATTAGGCGACAGTGAGCGACTCTGTCAAAGGCTTTTGCATAGTCAAGGAAAATGCAGTCAATAAGTTTGCTATTATTCATGCCATTATGTAAATCTGACGTAAATTCCAATAGTTGAGTGTCACAAGACAACGCTTTACGGAAACCATGTTGATTTTGAAAGAAAAAGTTATTAGATTCAAGATGGTTGAAAATATGGGAGGCAATGATGTGCTCGAGAAACTTACAACAAATGCATGTTAGCGAAATGGGGCGGTAGTTACCAGGAGAGTGCCTGTTTCCATCTTTGAAAATCGGAATGACTTTGGCTATCTTCCAGTCAGCAGGAAGAAGACCAGTTGATAAAGACTGCTGAAAAATGTGGTATAAAATCTGACTGGACATAGCTGCCGTGTTTTTTAGGATTTTAGAATTAATATTATCAAAGCCGCACGATGTAGACACTTTCGAATCGCGTATTAGTTTCCAGATGCCATCAACACTAATACTTATAGGAGACATGAAGCGATAATTAAGGTCGGAGACACAGGGAATGGAAGAGCAGTCTTCATTAGTGAAAACAGAGCAAAAAAACGAATTGAAAGTAGAAGCACACCCAGGTGCAGAGACAGGAACATTGTCGGCGTTATGTAATGTAACGGTATTACAGCCACGGTCAGGAGAAACAGCTCGCCAAAACTTTCTAGGGTTAGTGCGTAAAAGTGAGGACAGATCGGTGGAAAAATACTTATTTTTCGCTTCAGATATTGCAAGACAGTAAGTCTTTAAACAATCTTTATATTTAGACCATGATGAAGGACATGATAGCCGTTTAGCAGAGGCGTATAACCTTTTCTTTTTATTTCTGAGTGATCTAAGCGATTTATTAAACCATGGGTTATGTTTGTCGTTAGATATTGCGACTAATGGCACGTACTTATCTACTAGAAGTGTCATAATATTTTTAAATGAATTCCAATTTTCTTCAACAGACCTGTTGGTGAATGATGGAAGAAACGTTTTATGAAAAAAAAAAAAACCCTCAAGTTCAGTGTTCATTTGTTCATAATTTGCCCTATTATAATCCCTAATAACCTTACGTTCAACACCAGCAAAATTCCGTGGACTATTAATTGAGAATTGCAGTAGGTTATGGTCGCTAAAGCCGTCAAGCTGCACGACAGGGCTAATGCTATGTGGCTCTGTTGTGAGGATAAGATCTAATATATTAGTGCCGCGAGTGGGCTCTGTAACAATCTGGGTAAGATTAAACTCTAAACACAGCTCAATAAAATCACTTGATTCACTGCTCGATGACGACAAGCGAGACCAATTAATATAAGGAAAATTGAAATCACTAAATAGGTAGATTTTGTTAGTGGGAAACTGTTCAAGAGCCCTGGAAATAGTTTTGTGAAGATCAGATACAAACAGGCGGTCAGAGGCAGGTGGGCGGTAACATACACCCATCAATAACTTTCCGAATAACGTAGGACAAACTACCCAGACTACTTCAAGAGCAGAGTCAGTGTCAACAAGAAAGGAAGGTATAGTTTTATTGATGGCTATCAACACGCCGCCACCTTTTTTATGTGCACGATCATGGCGATAAATGGCATACTGGTTAGAAGTATGATATAACTCAGAGTCACATATATCGGCGTGAAGCCAAGTCTCGGTCAGCAATACAACATCGGGCTTACTATCTTCAAGATATGATTCAGGCAGGACCCGTTTTGGCAACACACTGCGGATGTTAGTAAATGATACTGAAAATGAAGGTGCACGTGAAGTTGATGGCCGCTGCACTTTCGCACTGCGCACATCGGCAACTAGCTATCTAGCAGTTACTACAGAGTCAGAAACACTGTCGTAAGTATATGTGTTATTATCAATACGAAGTTTGTCGACATTCAATTTATAAGGGCAATTCCGTTCTCTGGCAAATTGAAGCAGTTTCCTGCGTGCCTGTCGTGTAGCCAGCGAAAAATCTTCTCTAATAGATATCCCAGAATTTTTCAGCTTATGTGCACGGGTGAGGATTTCTTGCTTGTCCTTAAAAAACGTAAACTTAGCAATTATTGGCCTACATTTATTTGAAGCAAATTTTCCCAGCCGGTGTACACGTTCAAACTGAGAACTAGTAGTTGTTGTTTCCAGCTTATCTGTGCTCAGGGCAATAACTTTTCCCTCTGTAGCTGCCCAGCTCTCTTTTTCCTCGTCGGGAATTCCAAAGAACAACAGATTGCACCGTCGCATTCTGTTCTCAGCTTCATCACACCTTGACACAACTGCCTGAAGTTGATTCGTAAATGAACCAGCAGCATGATCCGAGAAGTTGGATAGTGTAGGGGCATATGAAACAAGCTTTGCTTCCAAAGTGACCACTCTCTCGGTCAAGCCATTAATTTCTTTCTCGGTTGCATCTTGCTTTTCTCTCAGCCACTTAATTTCACCGATTAATGCATTCTGACCCACTTCTAGCCTACGCACGGTTTCAAGGACAAGTTCAAGTGTTTGTTCCACGCTAGGTCGGGGATTTGATTCAATGTCACCCGAAAGCAACAACAGACATGCAGATTTCTTGCGCAAGCATGAAAAGAACAGCAATAAACGACGCATCATATCACGCAAGGAGAAAAAGGTCGGAGGCGCTCTCTCTTTGGCTTGGGATCGGCGACCAACACGCACGAACGCTTCGCGCGTGCGCCGGCCCGCTTCGCGCGACCGTCGCGCGAGGCTAAGAGCAGTACACCGGTATGGACGAACGCGGATCGTTCGAGCGCGCCACCGTTCGCGTGACTGTACACGTGAACGACTAGGCGATGGTGTCATAGCATGGGGCGAACGTATTCGCTCGCTATCGGGTCGCGGTGAGTCGGACTTCCTTGATTTGTCGCGCGCCCGTGTTAATGTTCAATTGGTTGTAATTCGGCTAGTGTGCATTAGTGTATGAAAGGTGCAATAAATGCCCTTTTGATTGTTTGCACTACTATGTGTCGTTCCTTTGTCCCAAGAGCCCGTGTGAGACCCCAAAACGTCAACGAGAGGTTGAATCGCCTTCCAGCTTTTTATATAATTGTTTCTTTTAAAATGCAGGCAGGACAAGCAGCAAGAAGATGTTGCATGCACACAGGGGCGGATCCAGGTTTTTTCTAGGGGGGGGGGTCAGCTTCTGTCAATGATGATGATGATGATAGTAGGCTTTCTTATTTACCGAAATTCACCGTTTCTGCTTATGATAAACCCGCGTTTTCTACGTCTAGAGCAACACCTGTAGCCAACCGTGGTGGCTCAGTCAGCTCGGGCATTGCGCTGCTGAGCACGAGATGGCGGGATCGAATCCCTGCCACGGCGGCCTCATTTCGATGGAGGCGAAATGCAAAAACGCCCGTGTGCTTGCGTTGTAGTGCACGTTAAAGAACCCCAGGTGGTCAAAATTAACCCGGAGCCTTCCACTACGGCGTGCCTCATAATCAGAACTGGTTTTGGCACGTAAAACCCCAGAAAGAGGCAGAAGACCTGTAGCGAAGCCAGATATCGGTTTCTCCGAGCTTATAGGTAAAGGACGTTACTCAATACAGCCATGTGCTTGGTGGCTGTGCCTGATCATACAGGGTGTTGAAAACTAAGCTTTATGTTTTTGTTAAAGTTAGGCACTGGGAGGCACGCGAGGACCACC
Source organism: Dermacentor silvarum (assembly GCF_013339745.2). NCBI lineage: Eukaryota > Metazoa > Arthropoda > Arachnida > Ixodida > Ixodidae > Dermacentor > Dermacentor silvarum. Next base: position 3,123,616 of record NC_051164.1, on the reverse strand, counting down.
TGTGGAAATAAGTTATGTAGCCAGGGGGGCACAAAGTGAGAGGATAATAATCCCTGTGAGCAGCCCAATTAATTAAAGTTGAACAATTATTTTTGTCGACTGCAGTAAGTGGGTATGTTTGTATTGAAAACTTAGAGGAAGTCGTGTTCCACAATGCATTCAATAAAAAGTTAATTATTCAATTTTAGTCAATTCGGCTGCTGACAGTGATAATTATCATCTCACTTCGTGCCCCCTGGCCACATAACTTATTTGCGCAGGTGGTCTTCACGTGCCTCCCAGTGCCTAATTTTAAGAAAACCATAATGCTGTGCTCGCATAATGCTTAATTTTGAACACCCGGTATATCTAGCCTGTATTGCTTCTTAAAATAAAATGTGGGATGATCTGTTCCAGGTTCGTCATAAATGCGTAAGCACGGGTCCCTGTTGGGACACCTTGTTTTCCTTGAGGAGACTCTTTGTGTTCGGCTGAGACACCTTCGTTTGCTTTGGAGCTCCAAGGCGGCAACCACTACGCTGGTTGTTTACGATATGGGAATCACCGCGTATGAAGACTCATGACACCACCTACAAGAAGAACGATGTAGTGTCGTAGCCGAGAGCACGAACCAGCGTCTTCATATTTTTTTTCCCACGCCACGCCATCCTTTTACACAAGGCGCGCATCTGCTCCCATTTCTCTAACCACGCGACGACATCCTTGGCCCGCGCACTGGCGTTGGCCGCTGACGTCACGCTCCCCCACTTCGCAGCCGCTGCTCGAGACTTCGCCCCGCTCCGCGAGAACGCCGACTCAAACGGATCCAGCGGCTTTGACCCTCCTATGCTTAATGTACGGCAATAAAACTGCGAAGTTACAATGAAAGACTTGTAGCGTACGAACAGTACTGTGCTCGTACTGGATATTGTCAACGTGTAACTGTGATCACAATGAGCGCTACAGTTTTAAAAAAGTTGCCCATGCGTAGTTCTTACTTTAGCTGTTAGTTGTTATTATTTATACAGGGTTTGTCCGAAAAGTAATGTCAGTGAGTCGATTAAAATAAATTATTGATTAGATCGGTACAACACAATAAAATGTTTCAATATAGGCTCCTCCTGCGTCGTTACATCGCTTCTAGCGAGATTTCCGACCATCGAAGGCGTCACGGTAGGCCTCCTTAGGAATGTCCTTTAGAGCCTTGGTGCAAGCCTCTTCTACTTTGATAACTGTCGCGAAATGATGTCCTTTCATGGGAATTTTCAAGCGCAGAAAAAAGAAGCCTGGGAGAGCCACGTCAGGACTGTAGGGCGGCTGGGGAGCCGTTGGCATCTTTCAATCGGCCAGGAAGCGGGTCACGAGGAAGGCAGTGCAGGCTGCATGGTGGTTGTCATGGTGAAGTTTCCAATCGCCCCCGATATCAGGCCGGGTGCGAAGAATCGTTCGTTTGAGTCGCTTGAGCACTTTAACGTAGAATTTAGCGTTCATGGTTGTACCATAGGGTACAAACTCATGGTGGACAAGGCCACTGATGTCAAAGAACACAATGAGCATGGCCTTGACCTTTGACTTGCTAATTCTGGCCTTCTTGGAGCGAGGGGACGCCGAGCTGTGCCACTTGGCTCTTTGCCTTTTTGTTTCGGGGTCTTATTCAAACACCCAAGTCTTGTCACCTGTGATGACATTGTCCAAAACGTGGGGGTCACATTCGCACAAGTCCCAAACCTCCTGGCACGTTTCAACTCTGCTCGATTGTTGGTCGTCCATTAACATTTTGCGCAAGATCTTCGCCCACACTTTTCGCATCTGAAAATTATTCGTCACGATCTCGTATACGGTACTTTTTGGAATGTTTACTGTCTGTGTCACTAAACGGACACTCAAACGAGGGTCTGAGTACAAAAGATCTCTCGCGCGCGTCACATTTTCGTCGGTGATGGTCGTTGATAGCGGTACAGCGCGGGCTTCATCGTTGGCCTCTTCACAACCTCCTTAAAAGACCTTGTGCCCCCGGTAAACTTGACGTTCTGACAAACAGTTATCACCAAAAGCTGTCTTTATCATAGGAAAACTTTCCACTGCAGACTTGCCGTGTTTCACACAAAACTCGATGGCAATCCTCTGTTCCAACGAGCGCTGCATTACGGCTTGCACGGTAAATGAAAATGAGTTGACGAAAAACCTTGTCCTTACGCTCCAGATGGTCGCAGACGACTGAGCGACCGCGGCTGCGTAAGCTAACTTCCCCCTCCACAAATCCCAACTGGTCTTAGCGCGCTGCGACGTATAGTCGCTTCACAATGCAATCACTCACATTACTTTTCGGACAAACCCTGTATATGAACACTTCAGCAAGTGATCTCTTTCATGAAGGAGGTTGGTCGCGGAACCGATTACAGCCAATGAGGCAACCGATGACACCCCAAGGGGCAACTAAGTTGATCAGGCGCGAAGGCGCTCGCGCGGACATCGAAGGGCTTGGCAAAAGGGACGTCCCATCGTTCATTCGACGCCACCGACGGGACGAGTAAGGCACCGCCGGCACCAGGAGGTACAAGGTGTTCATGAGAAAAAATAACTACAGCAACTTCGCGACACCACACCCCGACGGTATACAACTAAGCTTGTGAGCGAGCTAGCTTTACTTCTACATGGCTGATATCACTGGTACTCGCGAAAAATACTTTTGAAGAATGCTGGTGGCCATATTTTTTGCGACAGGGCCATCCCCCTGTCAGTGAGGGGGCGATGCAGAAATCTGAGGAGGGGGGGGGGGGGGTCAGGACATCCGGACATCCCCCCTGGATCCGCGCCTGCATGTACACTGTGTCGATCGGTACTATATGGTACCAACGCACAGTATAACAATGCATGTCTATTAATGATTAATATAGTAATCATATCATAATATATAACAATTCAGAGCCACTACCACATCTGCATCTCCTTCCTTGATGCCACAGCAAATGTCTGGGAATTCTTGCTGTGGAATCAATAAGTACATTAAAGCATTGTCACATTGTCATGACGGCGTAAAATAAGACACTGTCAATGTGACTTCAATATGTTCACTCTCTATTGGTTGAACTTGTGCCCAGAAAAACAATTAGTAAGTGGCACACAAAGCACAACGATACAGCAAACACAGTCGGCGATCGGCGAAATATGATCTGCGGGTCAAGCGCGTCACATGACTCGTTGAAGGTTGTAGTGTAATCGCTGGTACTGCATATATACCTTCCAGAAAGTACAACAATATTCGCGTCGTGCATACAATCTTGATTACACAAGGTTGGGCGAGAACATACTAGATGTCAGATAGAATCAACAATAACATTCAATGAAGTTATCATGCAGTTGCGCCTTGTGCTGAGCAATAACTTTAACTTGATAGCAGGTGAAATGTGGTCCCCAGAAAAAAGAATAAACAAGTACGCGTACGTTCCAGTATAGTCACGCAGTATCGGGCTGGGCATCGACAAAACTCTTTCTTAATATCTTTAGCTGTTTGTATACATGGTACTATTTTAACATTCAACTTAAGAAATTGCAAATTCTTCTACTATATACATATAGTTGGTATCCACTTAAAAAAAATTTTCCAGCATCACACTGAAGCATACAGAGTTGAAAGTTTGTTGTGCCTACCTGACCATCAGTTGAGATTTTTTAACAGTTAAATCATCTTTCTTTGAATGCGCGTGCATTGGGCTAGCTCCCACATCATTATGCTGTGCAATTCCCGCAGTGTGAATTCACAAGACAAGTTTTTGCACTGTGCCTTGTTTACTTTTCTACATTTCTGCATGCTAGACATGACACTAAAGCTTCCGCTGAAGATACTGTGCTTGTTGCAAAGGCCATGTTTTGATGCTGATTAATGGAGGACACGTGTAAAATCGTGTAAGAGTTTTGCGAGTACACTGGAGCAGCAACATCTACTGTTATTTTGTGTTTATATTCCTGAGCACCTACACACCCAATCAGAGGTATTTTGTGCTTTAGGCGAAACAGGTGGCCGCCTAGGTGTGGCACTTCTTGATGGGCACGGCACACCTTGTCGTTCCTCACTCCGTCTTATCATTTACATTTCACCAATGGACAATGTTGGATTCCCTTGGATACCCAATGTTGGCTGCATTTTGTATGACTGATTGTTGAAAGAACAGTGAACTGATGCCTGGAAATCTGTGCACTAACTTTCTTCCCATTTTAATTACAAATGCCTTACAATGTCTCTTAAAATTCTTTATCTGATACGCCTAAATTTGGTGCTGGAGTGGAGAGGAGTGCTGTTATTTGACTTTACCTGGGGTGGCAAACACGTTCTAAAATTTATACCTCCAAAGGCATCAAAGGCGAGTTAGGGGATGAGCTGGGCTACTGCATGGCCTGCTCTCCCACACATTTCACGAGCACTTTCACCGCGTTATATCTGACCAGGCAGCTCAGCAGCAAGAAAGTGACCTCTTTTCCAGCCCTTTGCCTCCAGTCAATGCAGAGCATTCGAAAGCTCTTGGTTGCATTTATAATAAATTGCAAGATTTGGTACTGTAATCTGTTGTTCAGTGTAGACAAACTTATTTGACTTTCATGCTGCATAATTGCTATACAGACACACAGACATTATCATAAGCATTATTAAAATACATGTACTGAAGTGCCAATATTGGGTGCTTGCATTAGCGGATACCCCCTGTACCAGAAGAAAAAAAGGAAGAAATTGATAAAGTGTATGTCTTTGTCTCTAAGTGCAGCAGATGTTGTGCATGGCAGCTATGAATGCTGTAAAGAAAACCACTACATCTTTATTCAATTCAAGGTTTCATTACTATCATCCATGTGAACTTGAACTCTTCCTCTAATGCATGCAAAATTAAAAAAAACAAGGGAAAGAGACAATAAAGGTACACAATTAATACCGCAATCTGCATTGCCATCCTTTATTTCATACTATAATGGGGTTAGCATAGTAGCTAGTGAGTACATGTGATGTTATAACCTAATATGTGCCATCTAGTAGCAAAACTTCAAAGCTTGTTGCATGACAGATACAATGGCTAATTGCTTGCTTTACGCATCAGCAAGCTGTCTATCTTGTGCTTAGAAAACATACGATTTACCTGCAACATGTAGTATAACATAGATCACCTATGTAAGTCCCTTGCTGGTGCATAAGGGCCTTATGTCAAGTGCTTTTTGAATGACAAGCTGAAGTTATGAGTGCAACATTCATGTTATATTCATGCTTCTGAAGTGGGAACCATAATTTATTAAGAACACAGTAAAATTTTATGTATCATTGGTAAATTTTGCTGTAGAGCTTTCCTAAAAAGGTTGCGTGAAAAAATTAAAACGTGCACCAGACTTTAGCTAGTAAAAAACAAAGTATAAAAAAATAATATAAACTACAAAAAAGTTACGCACGGAGCGCAATCAAATAGTGAAAATATGGATGCTCACACAGACTACGATATTAATACAGGTATTTATTAGTAACTCACAGCAACCAAACAAAATAGTAATAAAAAGGCAACTAATTAACAGTGTGTAGCATGTGTGAAATTTTACTGGGTCAGGTTCAGTGGCAATATCAGAGGGCAAGTTGTTCCATTCAATGATGTTGTGGGTTATAAAAAGGCGTGCATATTGTAACATGTGACATGGTATGCACTTGATTTTGAGGTGTAGATTCCGGCATGGAAAGACGACAGGTAATGGCCGAAAGAAATCGTTGTGAAGAGAAGTATGATGATAAAGTTTGTGAACCAGGCAAAGACGCTCCGACATGTGGTGAAGGAATAGCACTTGTAAATCGGGACGTGTGTTTAATGATGACATGCTAGGGTAAGATGAATAGTTGGAAAAGATGAAGCAAGCAACACGGTTTTTCCCCAATTCAATCTTGTCAATGATGCATGCCTGCCGGGATCCCATATTATCGATTTGTATTCGAGCTTCAGGCAGATTATTGTAGTGTAAGCAAATTTATGTATGTTAACAGGAGCATGATTTAAGTTATGTTTGATGATGCCAAGAGAACGATCAGCAGCTGCAAGGATGGAGTAAATGTGATGGTTTCATGTTAAGTCGTAATGTAAGTGAACGCCTAGAAATTTATAGGTTAAGACAAGTTCCACAATACTACGTTCTACCCTATACGAAGTGGAGACTTGGGTGGCTCGGTTAGAAATAAATTCAGTTTTAGAAAGATTTAGGGTCATTAACCATGACTTACACCATGTGTTAATTGCATCTAAATCATTTCGGAGAGTTACATGATCGTTATCACAAGATAAGTGATGATAAAGTATACAATCATTGGTAAAAAGTGCAATGTGGGACAAAACACAGTTAGGTAAGTCATTATAGCACAATTAAAGAACAGTAACGGCCAAAGCACACTCCTCCGAGGCACTCCAGATGTGATGGGACTAAAGGTAGATTAAGAGCTCTTAGCAGAGGTGTACTGTAGTCTAGATGCTAAGAAATCAGATATCCACTCTAAAACATTTAGATGAATATTAAGTCCTGAAAGTTTAGCAAGGAGTCTGTAATGAGGCACATGATTGAAAATATGGCGTCAACCTGGAACCCGGCGTCAATAGATGAATTCAAGTCGTGAAGAAATGCAGCGAATTGTGTGTCACAAGAGTAGCCTTTTCTAAAACCGGGTTGAACTGTGATCTTGCGAATTAATAATGTGTTCCATAAGTTTGCAAATTGTGCTTGTTAATGATATTCATTGGTATTTAAAGGGTGAGAAACATTTGCCGGATTTATAGAATGGATGACTATAGCCACTCACCAGTCTTGAGTAATAGAACCAGTGGAAAGTGATAAGTGTGAATAAGGTGGACAGTACTCGAGAGAGACCCTGTGACGTATTCTTGAGTAGCTTGTTATTAAATTCATTGTGCTCTGATGTAGATGACGTTCTTAGTCTTTTTAGTAAGGGAAGAATGCCCGACTCATTAATAACAATTTCAGACATGTTGGGTCATGCGGGTAAGTGAGTGCATGTAGTGACATATTCGCAGGTGAACACTGAACAAGACGCATCATGTAGTAACTGTGCACACTGTAACATGGGAACTATGTTGCCACCAGAATTAGTTAAAATTATGTCAGGATGAGAACAGGGGTTTATTATTCGCTACAATCGGCAAGGGTTATTTGTCATAAATCATAGCTGTAAAAGTGTTGACATGTAGATTTTAGTAGCGACTGGTATTCTTTGTAACATATGTTATCCATGTCTCGGAATTTTTGTTTGTTTTATTCGCCATTCAATAAAGGCTTTTATTTTTATTATTGAGGTGCTGCAGGCGTTTATTGAACCAGGGAGTAGTATTGTTGCATCTAATGCTAACAGGGACAAACATTTTGATAAGATTTGCAAAGGTGCCTCTAAACATAACCCAGTTCTCTTCAATAGCTCGAGTGGAATATGTATCCATGAATGTGTCTGTAAAGGTGACTAATTCAAGATTAATCCAAATAAAGTTGGTCCTATTGTAGCATCTAATCTGTTTAGTTGTGTTGTTTTTCTTTGTTAATGTGAAGTTAAGCAGACCTGCTATAACTGTGTGAACAGACAGCCCGTCAAGGTGAGTGATGTCAGAACAGATTAGAGGAGTGCCCCTCAAGATGAGATATAGAATATTGGCCGATGTGCATGATGAACAGGTTTGGAGAGTAACAAGTTGAGATAACGTGAAATCTGGACAGGCGTGAAGGAAATTATGCACTTCAGCGTGAGCAGCTACGACAGGTTCCGTTGTCCAATTAATAATGGGTAAATTAAAATCAGTGTAAATGATAAGAATCAAATGCCGAAATAGCATGCAGACTTCATTTAGAACGCTTTGAAACTGGCTTGAAAATGTATCACTTATATCTGGAGGACAGTAGAACACACCTATGATAACATAATTCTGCTTGACCATTGAAGTGAAATGAAAATGTGCTCTAGGAATGAATGAATGGCAGTTGGAATGGCAAGAAATTCTTTTTTTAAAACTATGAGCATGCCTCCTCCTCTGCGGTTGTGTCGATCACAATGAAAAGTGTTGCATGGAGATGTGGAAAGAAACATTTTTTATTGAAGATGGTAGAGTTTAGCCACATCTTCGTTAGTACAAGCGATGCCAAGCATGAATCAATGAGAGATGAAAGTGACACGTTTCTTGACATCACACTGCAAATGTTGTGTATGAGAATGACAGGTTTATAGAAGTGTTATGGGTGTGTGGTTGCAAAAGCTGTCTAGTTCTCACACTTGCATACAACGGAGGCTTGGCTTGTCATTCCGAAACATGCTGCGACACATGCACTACACAGTTTGTTTCCGTGTCTCAAAGATATGTGTCGCCATTGACCAAGTGCTTGTTAAACACTAAGTGAATTAAGTGTGAGCTGTCTCATACTAAATACAAGCTTTAAAACAATAATAAGAAAATAAATATCTGATTTGCTATTATAAAGTGATTGAGTAGTTAAAAATGACATATAAATTATTTGTACATATTGTACTGTATTTTTACATGATTATTAGTGAACATATCCATGGGCTCAATCCACCTCGACTTATTGGGAGCCTCAAGCCAGTAAAGAAGAGGAAGAAGGAAAAAAAAACGTAATTCTGGTGAAATTATACAGGTGGATCGAGTTTCACAGCCTTTAATTTGTTGTATGCTGAAATAAACAATAGATGCACATGTGAAGGCGATATGTGCATACATTAGAAAAACTTTCATCAGTCATTTAATGTATCAGCGCCAATTAATGATGTTATTAAATACACAAGCAGGACTGTTAATGGTTTGTGAATACTTTTCTACAATTTGTATCGCCGGCGACAGCGACCAAGCTGGCATATGGCGGCATGGATGAGCACAGGCGATGATCGCGAGCTTTCTTGCCTTTTCACGCACTGATGACCACGTCTTATTACAATATGGCCGTTTCTTACGGTTTGCTAATCCGGCTTGGGCGAAGCTGCCTTCGTTGTGTGCCGCTACACGTTCGTTTGCCATACGCGATGCCGGCCGCGCAATAATATATGGACTCTCGGATGGTGTGCTCGTTGTGTGATTGAGCTGGCCCCTTTATTCTTACGACGTGGCGTTCGATATACGACGTGCGATTAGCCCGATGATTCTTCGATTATAGTAAGTAGCGTGGCGCAATATTGCGTCTCGCTGCCTGATTGTAGACGGTGGATGTCTTAAATTTATCGTCCAAACCAACATATTTGAATTTCGCTTGCGCTTCGCTCGAGCAATAGTGATGCAGCATTGTTCGCTCGAGCGGCAAACTTTCAACGACTGGCCGACTTCCCGGCTGTGGCTAATGAATGTTTGACAGTCCTCGGATCACGTTCGGCAAATGCGACCGACAACGCTTTCTCTCTGGCCAGCGCTTGTTGTAAGAACCATGTTTTGTCAACAAATCGTGAACCTTGGTCGCTTCTGTATCACAGCTCCGTTGGTTCTCGCCCTTTTTTTTTGTATTACACAGTAAGTGCGATTGCGATCACTTTATTCCGACAGTTATATCCAACGGAAATACATTTTTTTCCGGCGACGTTGGCGGCGATAGAGCAGGGAGGCAGCAGGCCAGGGCCGATATTTCGTAGCGATGCGTTTTCTATACTATAGTCGGATACAACTTTAGAAGACAGCGGCATTTGCCCCTCAAAGGCGGATGGACACGAGCTGGCACCAATAGGCGCGCACTTCAGGTGACGTCATGAGCCGGACGGCCGGTGTCCCCGCCGACGGAGAACATGCCTAACATGGCCGCCCTCGCTTCGGACTGGGCCGAGTCGCGTCAGCTCTGTGCGTCTCCCTTCATCAGAGTGAATTCGAATTGTTTGTGGTGGTCTGTCATGCCGGAAATATTATTGTGAGCTTTCGATGCACAATTTGTGCCGCGTGAGTTTGTTCTGAGCCGTGAGCCGGCGAAGAAAGATTGCAGCGAACATCGGTGGCGCTGCGCTGCGCTTCGTGTGCTGCGCTAGCGGCAGAGCATCCGCCTCGTATGCGGGAGGTACCGAGTTCAAATCCCGGTGCCGTCGGGAACCCACCGGTTTTTCTCATGGGTAGAGATGTCCCCTGGCCTGGTGCTCGGCTGTCGTGGAGGTCCACATCTCGAAAGAGGGCCCAATAGAGATTTCAGCTGTTGTCTCTAGGCGCCTCTTGTCCAACCACAGACGGCCTTGTAGACGAGCATCCGCCGCGGCTGTGGGAGGCAAGTGCTGCCGCCGGGTACCTACCGGTAAAATAGGTACAAGCGCGCTCCCGGCCTGGTGCTCGGCCATTATGGGACCTGAACGCTTGGAAAGGAGTGTTTGACCTCAACCCGTTTGACCTCCCTGTAATCCTTCACTCTCTAGAGTGAAGCCGAACAGGACGGTAGTGGCCGAGTGGAGCTCAGCGCAGCAGGAGCAGTGAATAAGTTCAATTTCTGTTTATTCTTATTTGGTTGATAGAAGTGTTAGGGTACCCGAGCTATCTATATATATTGTTTTTCATGCTTTTTTAGTTTCTTGGTTAGTTTGGTAGGACATTAGTAGGTAGCGAATAGTTCAATTTTTTAAATTTTTTTGGAAGCGGGTTGTGGCGCACGTGTTGCATGGTGAAAGCAGTGTAAAGCGGCAGTTTTAAACCGCGTAGCCGAATAGCGAGTTTGCCGTACGGCTTACCGTGGGGCTTTGTTCAGGTATTTTGGTGGGCTTTCTCGTTAGGTGGACGGGTGGACAATGGTGCGGCAGGCTAGGAAGGACAGGGGTGATGACGAGCTGGTGCAGTGCGAGGAGTGCAAATGTTGGTGTTATTTGGACGAGACGCACTTCGCCAGTTTAGCCGACGCTGAGGAGGCTAGCTTCGTGTACAGGTCGTGTGAAGGATTTAAGGGAGCTGTGCGGCAGATGGAAGGGGAATGGGCAGCCAGTGTGGAAGAGCTCAAAGGGGAGCTGAAAGTGGAGCGAGAGCGGCGAATTGAGCTCGAAACTCGGATCGGCGAGTTGCTTCACAGGGAGGGGGCCGAGGCCGTCCTGGTAAAGCGAATAGCTGGCGAGCTACAAGAAGAACGGGAAAAGCGGGCCGTGCTGGAAGAGCGGGGGGAGGCGCTAATGGTACAGGCGGCGCGTAATCCCGGGTCAGCTCAGGCGGGCGGCGGGGACAGCGCGGAGACTCAGGCAGAGGCATGCCATGAGAGCAGGGAGGGACGCCTAGGGGCCGTTGAACAGCAGCGAGAGCCGGCGGCAACACGGCGGTTCCACCACTCTACAGCGAGGTAGTGCGGCAGGCTTCGGGTGGGAAGGGACGAACGGCAGGGAGCACATCGTCACGTGTCAGTGGCGCACGGCGGGTGGAGAACCAGCTAGCGCGAACTGGAGGACGACAATCGCAGGCGGGAGGCAAACGTGTAGAGCGAAGGGTCCTAGTGGTAGGGGACTCCAACGTAGCTAGGGTTAAGGAGGGCGTCCTTACAACAGTGAAGGCAGACGGGCGGGTGAGGGTGGAGGCCCAGTCAGGGAAGTGCATGGTTGACGCAATGGCAAAAGCTCAGAAGGTGGTATCGGACAACCTCGAGCATGAACATCTGGTCGTTATCCATGCTGGTCTCAACGATGTGCTGAAGGGGAGCCAGAACCTAAACGGACAGTTAGAGGTTGGGTTGCGTAAACTCAGAGAAACCTCTGCGAATGTGCATGTGACCATATGCACAATCCCACATGTCCGGGGCCAGGCTAGCGGGATGGAATGGAGGGTGCTTGAGGCTAACCGGGTCATTAGGGGTCTGAGCAGACCACTTGGGTACGGCATAATGGAGGTAAACCGGGAAGTGTACGAGTCTGGCTCCCACCCTTTTGCACAGGATGGCATTCACTACAGTGGTGCCACGTGCGGGAGCGTAGGTAGTAGGATAGGGCGCCAAGCTACGGCTTTTTTTTGGGGGGACCCAGAGCCCTAAGACCACCATTGTAGACGAAGACGGACCCAGAGAGGCTCCAAGATTCAAGAAACGTAGAATCGGTAGAAGAAATAGACGTAAGCACCAGGGGCAAGGTCATTCTGACATAGGGTACATTAACATGCAAGGTGGCAGGAATAGGCTGAAGTGGGAGGAGATAGACGAGCAACTAAGGCAAGAAAAGCTGATGGTATACGGGTTTGTGGAGACACATCTTAGGGACATGGAGCAACCTCCCTATAATCCTGACTATGCATGGGAATATTGCAATAGAACAGAGGGCAGCAGAAAAGGGGGTGGAATTGGTGCATTCATTCATAAAAGTATGAACTGGCAAAGGGTCAAACAGGAATGCAAGGAGCATTTATGGCTAAAAGGGAAAGTTGCAGGAGAGCAGACACTCCTTGGCTTTGTATACCTGTGGACAGGAGCAAATGCCAAAGAGGAAAACAAAAAAAATGACAGCAGATCCACGAGGTGAATGATGATGAGTGGGCGAAGCTCCGGAGGGAATCATCGGATCTCCCGCTTAAGGGGACGCTAGCACAAACGCGTTAGAAACGTGCAGTACTCTCTAGTAAGGGGGAGCGGCCACAGCGTCTTACGCAGCCATTTACACATGCCGGAACGTGCACCGCGTTTGCCGACGCCATCACATGACTGCTGAGAGAGTATACCGCCCGTATTCATAAACGCTCCTCGACTTGAACTTGACTTGCCACCGCTTTGGGCAGCGCGTTCGAAACGCGTTGAAGGTAAGGTGGAGAGGCCACAGCGTCTTACACCAGCTTCTTACACGGGCCGTAACGCGCTAGCACAAACGCGTTAGAAACGCGCTAGAAACGCGACCTTTCGTAATAACGTTGAGTATTTATAGCCATCGTGGTGCGTTTGTCCATGTCCGCTTCGTGGCGTAGTGGGCTAACGCCGCGCGCTCGGAAGCGAGCGGTCCCTGGTTCGATTCCGCGCTACGGACACAACTTCGGAATTTTTTTCTCATTTTTCTCAGACTGGTTACACACTACTACTACTACTACGACGGGGACGGAACGGGTGCCGCCATAAGGAGCTTCGCCCCTAAAAAATGCTGGAATGCATATCAAGTGACATTAATGAGCTAGGAGAAGGGTGCGAGATTATTATACTAGGAGATATGAATGCACACATAGAAGACATTGACGGGTACACAGACTCAACAGGCAACATGATGCTGGATATATGTGAAATGCATGACTTAGTTGTATGCAACAGTACCGAGAAGTGTGAAGGGCACATAACATGGGAGGTAGGGAGCGTGCAGTCGACGATAGATTATGCACTAATGTCACATAGGATGCACGATAGGCTAAATGTAATGAGCATAGATGAATATGGCTCCAGAAGTGTAGGTAGTGATCACAAACGTATTGACACAATGATGTGGGGCTCACGCACAGCGGGACGGCGCGCGCAAAGGTCGGCGCCGTGAAAGACGACGAAGCGCGTAGGCTGCACGTTCTTCTTCTGGCCCGCCATTAAAGAGAAGCATCTATTTTTCAATCTTCGATCTACGTTACATTTTTCTGGTGGAGGTGCGGGGTACATGCTACCACTCCCAGATCGAACCCCGCCTACAAGCCCAGTACGAAGTCCGGTCGAGCTGACTCCTGTTCACGTACGGACAAGCCGTCGACTTCAAGGACTGCCACCGGAGCACGAGCCTCTACCCAACCGAGTCAGAACAATGAGTACATCAGTTCCGTCTTCTTCCTCAACTGCACCGACCGAGGTCGTGCTTAATCAGCCGCTAATCCCCAAATCCTTCCATGGGGACACCTTCGAGGATGTTGAGGACTGGCTCGATCACTTTGAGCGTGTCGCAGAATTCAACGGCTGGACTCCGGAGCGCAAGCTACGCAACGCCTACTTTGCCCTCGAGGACTATGCGCGGACATGGTTTGAGAACCGTGAGGCGGCCCTATCAGCATGGGACGAATTCCGACGGCAGCTAATCAGCACATATGCCAGCCTCGATCGGAAGGAGCGAGCTGAATCTGCAATTCAGGCGAGAGTACAGCGGCCGAACGAAAGCGTCGCAATGTTTGTCGAGGATATGTGCCGACTTTTCCGACGCGCGGATCCGTCCATGCCGGAAGAAAAGAAGCTCAGGAACTTAATGCGTGCTGTCAAGCAAGAGCTATTCGGAGGCCTGATACGCAACCCACCAAGGACCGTTGCAGAGTTTCTCGCGGAAGCCATATCAATGGAAAAGGCACTGCAGCAGCGAACAAGGTAGTACAACCGCGACGTGTCGACCCTATCACGTGACCATCTCACTATACCTGTTGACAATACAGACGCCTTGCGGGAGCTCATTAGGCTTGTTGTTCGAGAAGAGCTCCAGAAGCTTCAGGTGGCTCCGGCATCGGTACCGCGACTTGCTCTGGCTGAGGTCATCCGAGAGGAAATCAGGCAGGCAGTCCAAGTCCCAGAGCGAAGCGAGACACCACAGCCCGAGATACGGCAGCCACAGCCTCGCATGTCGTATGCGGAAGTTGCGCGAAGTTCGTTGTCGCCGACTTTTCACGGTGTGAGCGACGTGCCGGACTTCCATGGTGTGCGCGCCGTGGAACAAGGAACTGGCGACTTCAGGCCTCGCCGCACGCCATTCATGGCTGAAGCGCGACCACCCCGCAAGAGCGACGTATGGCGCACTGCAGACCGGAGGCCCTTGTGTTTTCATTGCGGTGAAGCCGACCACCTCTACAGGGCATGTCCTTACCGCCGAGCTGGGCTCCGTGGATTTTCACTGAACGCCCCGTGCCCACGAAATGGCGAACGCCCCCTAGAGATTGAAGCCTACCTCGCGGACGCCAGGACCTCGTTTGCCCCACGATTCCATGACACCCGGTCACCGTCACCCGCCCGAAACAGGTCTTCCAGCCCCCTCTTCACGCCGAGCGCAACAAGGCGTCGCTCACCCAGCCCTGCTTCCCGGAAAAACTGAGTCCAGAGACCTGCGGAGGTGAGGTCGCTGACGTTGCGAACGCTGAAGATCCTCCACTACGACGACAGCGATATGACGCAACTGAGACGCAGAGAAATCGGTGCAGTTCGGTGTCAGTATCTTGCCACGTACCAGTTACCATATAGATGACCACGAAGTCACGGCGTTAATCGACACGGTTGCGGACACGTCTGTCATCAGCCAGAATCTCGCACGTATGCTGAACAAAGTTTCGACGCAATGGGCCGGAACTCAGATTCGTACTGCGGGAGGGCACGTCTTAACCCCAATGGGCCGGTGCACGGCACGAGTCAACATTCGAGGCTTCACGTACATCGGCGACTTCGACATTCTTCCTGAATGTTCAAAGGACCTTATACTCGGCATGGATTTCCTTCAGGCGAACGGCGCTATCATCGACCTGCAAGAGTCTAGAGTCAGTTTCGCTACTACGCAAGCCATAGCGCACAGTAATGACAACGACCGTGACATCGCGCTACGCGTTGCCGACGATCACGTCACGTTGCCACCCAAGAGCAGTGTGCTTACCCTTGTCCGATGCGACATGGAGGACGTCGCCGAAGGAATTGCTGAGGCAAACATCCCCCTGCTTCTTGAGCGCCACATTTGCATAGCCAGAGGACTTCTTGAGGTGCAAAACAAATGTTCAGTCGTTTTGCTAACAAACTTTAGCAACGAGTATCGGCATGTACCACGAGGAACAACAATCGCATTTCTTCGAGAAATCATTCATGTTACTGACATTGGCACATTGGAAATCGCATCGTCTCAGCAATCTGAGTTACCCTGCCTAAAGAACGGATTCACGTTAACGCTACGCTGCCAAACCATCAGAAAGACCGACTACTAAGTCTCGTGAACGAGTTTGCCGACTGTTTTTCAACGTCGTCCAAAGGACGGCGTACGTCCATCAGAAAGCACAGCATTATTACGGACGAATCCACACGTCCTGCTCGCCAGCATCCTTACAGAGTGTCTCCAGTGGAAAGGGAAGCGATCAAGCAGCAGGTGAAAGAGATGCTCCAAGACGACGTGATCCAGCCGTCCACAAGCCCATGGGCCTCCCCTGTAGTGTTAGTCAGAAAGAAAGACAACACATTACGCTTCTGTGTAGATTACAGAAAGTTGAACCGTGTCACCAAGCGCGATGTTTATCCACTGCCACGCATCGACGACGCATTGGATCGTCTACAATATGCCAAGTTCTTTTCTTCGTTGGATCTTAAATCCGGATATTGGCAAATCGAAGTTGATGAACAGGATCGTGAAAAAACAGCGTTTGTGACACCTGACGGCCTTTATGAGTTCAAAGTTCTCCCCTTCGGTCTCTGTTCCGCACCTGCCACCTTTCAGCGGATGATGGATACCGTGCTTGCTGAACTCAAATGGCAAACCTGCCTCGTATACTTGGACGACGTCGTCGTGTTCTCGAGCACGTTTGACGAGCACCTAGCACGACTCGAGAGCGTCCTCGCTGCGATCCGTACTGCCGACCTCACCATCAAGCCCGAAAAATGCTACTTTGGGTTCCAAGAGCTCAAATTTCTTGGCCATGTCGTTGGTCCTAAAGGCGTCCGACCAGACCCCGACAAGTTAGCTGCCGTCGCCGAGTTTTCACCACCCACAGACAAGAAGGCTGTCCAACGCTTCCTTGGTTTGTGCGCCTATTATAGACGCTTTGTCGAGGGATTCTCGAGAATTGCTGAGCCTCTCACACGGCTTACACGCGACGATGTGCCTTTCATTTGGGCGGACGAGCAGCAGCAGTCGTTCAATGAATTGCGCCAGCGTTTGCAAGCTGCCCCAATACTTGCTCATTTCGACGAAGACGCAGACACAGAAATCCATACTGACGCCAGCAATGCGGGTCTCGGTGCAGCTCTTGTGCAGTGGCAAGATGGTGCGGAACGTACTATTGCTCATGCAAGCCGCAGTCTCACCAAGGCTGAGAAAAACTACTCAACCACTGAAAAAGAATGCTTAGCGGTTGTGTGGGCAATTAGTAAATTCCGACCCTACTTGTACGGTAGACCCTTTAAGGCTGTCAGCGATCACCACGCCCTGTGCTGGCTCGCCAACCTCAAAGATCCTTCAGGCAGACTAGCCCGTTGGAGCCTGCGCTTACAAGAGTACGACCTTACCGTTGTCTACCGATCTGGAAGGAAGCACAGTGACGCTGACTGTTTGTCCCGAGCACCGCTCCCTACGACATCATCGGACCCTGACTATGATTTGCCATTTGTCGGCGTTGTCGACGCCGTAAAGATGGCTGAGCACCAGTGCGCTGACCCTGAGCTGCTGCCGCTGATCGAGCACCTTCAAGGAGTTGAAGGTGTTTTACATCGCTCGCTCGTGCGCGGCTTATCATCGTACTGTTTGCGCAAGAACGTCCTTTACAGGAAAAACTGCGGAAGCGGTCCAAATACGTACCTCCTTGTCGTGCCGTCGGCACTGCGCCAAGACAATTTGCAAGCCTGCCATGATGAGCCATGCGCGGGACACCTGGGATTCGCTAAGACATTATCAAGGATACGACAGAAGTATTACTGGCCCCGGCTTTTTCTTCTGTTCAACGCTACGTGAAGACCTGCCGCGATTGTCAGCGCCGCAAGAAACCGCCCTTTAAACCGGCTGGCTTTCTCCACCCTGTGGACCCTCCTCAAGCACCGTTCCAACAAATAGGAATGGATCTACGTGGGCCATTCCCAATGACCTCTTCGCGCAACAGATGGATAGTCGTCGCTACCGACTACTTAACCCGGTACGCCGAAACCAAAGCTATTCCGCAAGCAAACTCGTGTGAAGTGGCCAAGTTCTTCGTTCACCACATCGTCCTGCGACATGGTGCACCTTCTGCTCTCATCACGGATCGCGGTACAGCATTTACAGCCGAACTTATGCAGGACGTTCTCCAGGTAACACATAGCTCTCACCGCAAGAGCACTGCCTATCACCCTCAAACCAATGGATTAACGGAACGTCTGAACAGAACGCTGGCTGATATGCTCTCCATGTATGTCGACGTAGAGCACAAAATGTGGGACGAGATTTTACCCTATGTCACCTTCGCGTATAACACTGCTGTACAGGAGACTACACAGTTTACGCCGTTCGAACTTGTATACGGGCGCCACGTCACGTCAACACTTGACGCCATGCTACCTGTGGATGATAATAGCCCGACCAGCGAACACGTGGAAGAGTTCGTACAAAGAGCCGAAGAAGCCCGCCAGCTTGCTCGGCATCGTATCTGGAGCCAACAGCATACCGACACCCTTCGATACAACCAGGGTCGCCGCGACGTCCATTACAATACCGGCGACTGCGTGTGGGTCTGGACGCCCATCCGTCGCCGTGGACTCTCGGAAAAGTTGCTCCGCCGGCATTTCGGTCCCTACAAGGTTACACGCCGCCTCAGCGACGTAACTTACGAAGTATTAAGGTGAGTTTTAGAAGGGAAATGAAAGTAGGTAGGAGGCAAGATGAACAACCAGGTGGGATATCTTACTCGGAAAAGCAGCTTGAAATAGCAACCCAGCAAATTAAGGAAGTAATTTCAGAGGATACAAAAACAGAATGGACATGTGCAAATTTAACAAGACTATTAGAGCTAGAGCTTACTAATGTACGAGTCAGGACAAAAGGGAACAGAAGACGTAAACCCAAGAGCTGGTGGGATGAGGAGGTTAAGAAGGCCATAGAGAAACGTCAGGAAGCATCCAGGGAACACAGATATTCAAAGCAGAGGGGTGAACCAGAAGCTGATGTAGGCAGAAAATGGAATAACTTTTTAAACTGTAGAAGGGAAGCATCCAATTTGATCAATGAGAAGATCAGAAGAAAGGGGAGCCAATGGTTGTCAGAAGTAAACAAAAAGGATAGAAAAGCAGCGAAGAAATTTTGGAAACATCTCAACTCCTTGAGTAATAAGACTAGCCTAGAGCAGAGGTTTATAGTTACAGCTCAAGGTGTTCGACTAGAGGGAGATGAGGCAATGGAACAATGATGACAGAAAAATTTAAAGAACGAAACATAGCATGTGCTCAATCAGGTGAGGATGGACTAGTCAGTGCAGTGGCTCCACTGGCACAAAGCGAGTGGGAAAGGGCAGAGAAGAGGGTTCCTAGTAGCACGTCGACAGGTCCTGATGGCATCCCAATTATGTTGATAAAGACATTGGGCCCAAAATCTAAGAAAGCATTAAGAGAGGCAGTGAGCAAAATGATAATGGACGGTAAAGCCCCCGACGGGTGGAGATAGATAGATAGATAGATAGATAGATAGATAGATAGATAGATAGATAGATAGATAGATAGATAGATAGATAGATAGATAGATAGATAGATAGACAAACTTTAATTCAAAGGTAGTTTTGTCTTGCCCCAATGGGGCTTCGCTAATGGTCGCGGCCCCTAGTCCAGGGCTCCGCTGGCTCTTGCCATCTTCTCTGCTCTCTGGATCAGCTTGAGCTGGTCGTCGAGGGACGAGCTGGACAGCAGTGCCTCCCATTGCTCCCTCGTGGTGTTCGTGTCATGGTGTTCTATGTGCACTCCCACGTGATGTGGTATAGGGTTGGTGTGGCCCCACACCGCGGGCATTCGTCCCTGTAGGCTGTAGGGTGCAGGCGATGTAATAAGTGTAGGTTCGTGTAAGTGCCTGTCTGGAGCCTACGCCAGGCAGCGGCATCCTCCGTCTTTAGTATTCGATGGGGTGGGGTATATCGCAAGCGACTCCCTCTGTGGTAGTTCAGGATTGCTGAATACTCGGGGTCAACTGGGTCAGGGTCATCTGCAGTCGGCGTGATGAGTGCTCGGTTATGTGCAAATTCTCGAGCTGCTCTGTCGGCATACAGGTTACCCGTGATGGCAGCGTGACCCGGTATCCAAATGATGGTTATGATGGTGTTGTCGTCAGTGTCCTCCTTGGGTATTTGGGCTAGGACTTGTGCCGCAGGTCTTGCGATTCTTCCCTGTAGGAAGTTGCAGCAGGCCTGCTGGGAGTCCGTGAGGATCGTCAGTGGTTTGCTTGCGTGTTGGCCTTCGCGGATGGCTAACGCGATGGCCAGCTCTTCCGCTTCCGTGATCGTGCAGGGGCGGGTCGATGCGCTGGAGGTGACGTGGCCTCGGCGGTCGCAGACCACTGCCACTGCGCTATTTTTCTTCGTTCCGTACATAGCGGCGTCCGTAAAACGGGCCGTGGTATCGAACCTGAATGTTTTCTCTATGTATTGGGCCCTCGCTTTCCTCCTTCCGGAGTGTAGGTTAGGGTCCATGTTGCGTGGTATTGGGGCCATGTGATACCTGTCCTGGACGTGACGAGGTATCGTGCAGGTTTCTTGGGTTCGTATTGTTGTGGCTTTGAAGCCCAAGGTTTGTAGGATCTGCCGGCCCGTGTGAGTCCGCGCAAGTCTCTGTTGTTGTGAGACGTGAAGGGCTTCTGTGAGTTCGCTGAGGGTGTTGTGTAACCCCAGCGCCAATAATTTCTCAGTCGATGTATTCATCGGCAGGCGGAGAGCGGTCTTGAAAGCCATCCTCAAGAGCGTGTCGGCCTGTTTCGTCTCGGATTGTGTGAGATGGTAGTAGGGCAGGCTGTATGTGATTCTGCTCACCACCAGGCTTTTGACCAGTCGGAGTGTGTCCCCTTCCTTCATGCCTCTATTCTTCGATGTTACACGGGATATCATGCGTGATATCGCCTTGACACTGGTTTTGAGGAGCGCAAGGGTGTGTGTAGCACGCTGGTTAGACTGCAGCCACATGCCCAGCACCCTGAGCAATGACGTTTCTGGTATGAGGCTCCCGTTGAGGTGTACCTCGATTTTTCGTGTTGGGTCTGTGGGGACTCTGTGGTTACCCCGGCCTCGCCAGACTCGTATGAGTTCAGATTTCTCGGGCGAGCATTGTAGTCCCCGTTGGCTGACGTATTCTTGGATGAGGTCAGCTGCAGTTTGCAGCCGTTCTTCTTTTTCAATAAGGGACCCTGTTGTGGTCCAGAGTGTTATGTCGTCTGCGTAGAAGGCGTGGCGGAGGCCTTCTACGTCCTGCAGTTTTCTTGCGAGGCCGATCATGGCGACATTGAAGAGCGTGGGTGAGATGACTGCTCCTTGTGGTGTGCCCTTGTTGGGAGGGTGGTATACTGCAGTCTGGATCTCCCCAATCTTCAGCTCTGCCGTGCGGTGGCTTAGGAAGCTCTGAACGTACTTGTACGTTCGCTCACCGCAGTTGGTGTTGGCGAGCCCTTCTAGGATTCCTTGGTGGCTGACGTTGTCGAAAGCTCCTTTGATGTCGATTGCTAGGAGGGCATGTTCGCCGCTGCGGGGAACGTTGCTGAGGACTTCTTCCTTGATTTGCAGTAAAACGTCTTGTGTGGACAAGCCTGCGCGGAAACCAAACATGGTGTCTGGCAGGTGCTTGTTGTCTTCTAAGTGTCCCTGTAGTCTCTTGTGTATGACTTTCTCGTACACCTTGCCGAGGCAGGATGTGAGCGAGATTGGTCTCAGATTTTCAATTGCCAATTTCTTCCCCGGTTTGGGGATCATGATTATGCATGCGTGTTTCCACATCGCCGGCACCGTACCTTGTTCCCAGTGTTGGTTGAGAAAGGCCGTGAGCGCGGAGATAGCCTTGTCGCTAAGGTTTCTGATCACTGAGCAGGATGAGCATGATATATAAGGGAAAGGGGGACAAAGCCGACATAAACAACTACCGTCCCATAACAGTGACGTCAGTGGTTTACAGGGTGGTGATGCAGATTATAAAGGACAGACTGCAGGCATGGGTGGAGAGCGAGGAGGTGCTGGGGGAACTACAAAATGGGTTCCGAAAACAAAGGTTAGAAGATAATCTGTTCTCATTGACACAGTGTATTGAAATAGCAGAAAAGGAACACAGGCCCCTATGGCTTGCCTTTCTGGATATCAAGGGAGCCTATGACAGTGTAATCCAGAAGGATTTGTGGGACATACTGGGCACTCTAGATGTGGAAGATGGAGTAAGAAATATTTTAAAAGATATCTATAAAAGTAACAAGGTGCTTATAAAATGGGAAAACAAGGTATCTGGGCCTATAGAGATACAGCAGGGGCTTAGGCAGGGGTGCCCTCTGTCACCTCTGTTGTTCATGCTGTATTTACAAGGATTAGAGAAAAAATTAGAGAGGAGCGGACTTGGCTTCAACTTTTCCTATTTCAAGCAAGGAGAATGGATTAAACAGTCATTACCAGGACTGATGTATGCGGATGACATTGTACTTATGGCTGACAGCAAGGAAGACTTGCAGAGATTAATGGACATCTGTGGTAAAGAGGGAGATAGCTTAGGTTTGAAGTTTAGTAAAGAAAAATCGCAAGTCATGACTTTTAATGATAATCAGGGCAGCGAGCATAGGATACAGGAGGTTACGCTGGAGGTGGCGGATAAGTACAAATATCTTGGAGTGTGGATAAACAATGGGGCTGAGTACCTAACGGAACATGAAAAATATGTGACGGCTAAAGGTAGCAGAAATGCAGCTGTGATGAAAAATAGGGCACTGTGGAATTACAATAGGTACGAAGTGGTGAGAGGGACTTGGAAAGGGTTGATGGTCCCTAGTTTGACTTTCGGCAATGCGGTCCTGTGCATGAGATCAGAGGTTCGAGCAAGGTTGGAAGTTAAGCAGCGAGGGGTAGGTAGACTGGCTCTGGGAGCACACGGAAATGCACCAAATCAGGGGGTACAGGTGACATGGGATGGACGTCATTCGAGGGCAGGGAAGCCAGCAGCAAGATAGAATTTGAGGAGCGATTGAGAGAAATGGCAGAAAAGCGGTGGGCAAGGAGAGTTTTCAGTTATTTGTACATGAGGAATGTTGATACAAAATGGAGGAAGCTGACCAGAAAACGGTCAATCAAATATTTGGACTGCAGGAGGGGTGCAAACCAGGAAACAGCGGTTAAGAAAAAGGTTAAGGAAACAAAACAGAGAGGGTTCTGTGGAAAACGGGGATGCAGACGAAATCAGCACTGGGAACATACCGAACTTTCAAGCAAGAAATTGCCAAAGAAAATATCTACGATAATTCTCGGGGAAGCTCTTTGTTGTTTGAAGCCAGGACGGGAGTATTGCGGATTAAGATGTACCGAGTCAAGTACCAAAGTATAGACACGTTGTGCTGTGCGTGTGGAGAAGAAGAGGAAACGGCTGAACACCTCATAATTTTCTGTAAAGGGCTTAACCCTACAGTACAAGGCAACGGGGCTGATTTTTTCTAAGCATTGGGGTGAAGGCAAAATAGATTTTAAGCGGGTAGAAATAACCAAACAGAGGTTATCTGATGGGTGGATAAAATCAAGGCAGGGCTGAAATTTCACCCACCACAAAGTACAAAATAGGTTAATAGTCATGTCTAGGTGGCGTATGCCACCGCCCGGTTTAAAGGGTTCAGCCTCATCCATCAATCCATCCATCCATCCATGTGGAAACAAGATCCCGCGGCGGCATACCGCTGCAAACAAACATCGTACGTGTTTGTTCCGTGGTGTTTTGTTTTGCTCCTAAGTGAAGTTACGACGAGGAGAGTTCGCCAAAGTCTGGTACCTATACTGTGAGCGGCGGGTGTGTTTGTGTACTGTGCCCCTGCGATTCTCGTCGGACGTGGTGAAGTGATGGAGCAAAACCATTATCAGGATAAATGAGAAAAGCGTGCGCGGATGAAACCAACCTGCGAGTTTCTCAACAGAAAAGATTTGTGAAAGCAACCTCCAGCGCAAAGATTCGTTGCCGCCAGCTCAGCATGCAAACGACCGATCGTTGGCAGCAGTGTGATAAGATAGCCGAGCGTCTAGCGGCGTCGTTCGAGTGTTGTGTAGCACCGTCGATTGATTGCTTTCCACCAATGCTAACAATCAGTGACTAACACGCGCTGCTTGAGCGAATGTCATTGGATTGTTAACGGTCAGGCGTTTGGAAGCAGTGTTTGTTTCCTTAATGTCATCCTGAATGCTAATTTAAAATTATGACTGATACACTCGTGCCGTTGCAAGGGATCTTGGCATGAATTCGCGTCGCTGTGTGGCTTAGAGCTCTTCGCTCACTGCACGCCCCAGCTGTAGAAAGCCTGCTGTGACACAATCGCGCATAAGCTGTGCTGTCAGCGCTCGACTTGCTTTACCACAACACAGCTTTGCGCTTTGTCGTGATATGTCGCTACTAAAAAAATCCTATGACAGTGAAGGCAACAGAGCCAATGTGTACATTAAAAAAAAAGTACGACAAAGTAGGCACAGCTGCTTGTGAACTGACTCCTAATAGTTCTACTCGCGTCTGCGTTAAATGTGTGTGTGTGTTTTCTTGTGTGTTTGTGTATATTTGTTATTTTGCCCTTTTTTGTATTTTATATCTTAGTTTTCGCGCTCGCGTTTGTGTTCATGTGTGTGAATATGTGAGTTCTTCCGTGCGTGTATGTATTTGTTCCTATTTCTATCCTTTTATTTTTGCATTTGTTCTTGTGCGCATGCTGCAGCCACGACTTTCGACAATTCCATTAACTCGTCTCATTCAAAGCACCAAGTCCTGTGAATAGCAGGGCTGGTCTCTTCGATGTCATTAAAGCTATTCTCTCTTGTCTACCTTGCCTCCTCAGTCTGCCACATTGCTTTGTTTTCTCCTACTATTCTGACCTTGCTTCTTGTGCTGTTGCTGCAACGTGATTAATCAACTTGCACCAAAGAAAGTTCTATCAGCTGTGACAAAAGAAACATTGACAGATACAAAATGTTAAAAGCATCACGTGGCTTGCACAGTTACTTCGTCTCTTTCCCCTGTTAATGTGTTTATGCATCAGTGCATACGGTAGCTTACCAGAAGTGCACATGAAAAGGTGCCATATTGTGAAACAGCACCTTGCTATGTTGTTGCATTCAGTCTTAATAAACAGATGGTTTTGCTGCCCGTCACATGTAGTGGTACACATATATAACATTGTGCAGTGGGGTATCATTTCCTGTCATGACGCTTTCATCATTACAAATGCAGTTTTGTAGTGAATGGAGTCCAGCAAAGCAGTGCTGTAAGAGCTTTTGCAACTTTCAACATTTATTACTTCCCCAATATCACTGTCTGAATCTGTCCATCACTTTGCCTACGGCTTGTAATGAACAAAGTGACTCACTAAAACACATTCAACTTTACTGAGCATTTTTTCCGGTACGTAAATATGACAAAAAAAATGCTAGCAAAGTTAATCACGTTAATAATTGTGCTTGCATTCGCATTACTTGCTCGAGTCAGATTAATAATTTGAAAATTGGCTATGACAACACTTCAATTTTCAGTGCAGACTGCTAACGGAGCCATAAAGCGTGCTCCGACTAATTTCACTATGGGGCGCGTCAAACTCGACGGTGGCTGCCTGAATGAGCAGTTTGGGCCTCTCTAAGCTAATGATGTTTTATATTTGTTCTCTTAATCGCATTACTTGCGTGAGCCAGATAACAAAATAAACAACGCAACCACATGAATGTGCTTTTGCATTCAAGCTGCTGACAGTGGCTGTCAGTTTCGTGTTGTCTGCTGCTATTTCACCTCCACTCGCTATGACATGACTGCGATTTCCAGTGCAGACTGCTAAAATAACCATAAAGCGTGCTCTGATTGCTGCTATTTCACTATGAGGAGCGTCAAACTCGACGGTGGCTGCCTGGATGAGCAGTTTGGGCCTCACTAAGATAATGATGTCTTATATTTCTTCTCTTAATCGCTTTACTTGTGTGAGCCAGATAACAAAATAAACAATGCAACCACATGAATGGCTGCCCGAATGAGCATTTTGAGCCCGCCAACGATAATCAGGGTTAACAATAGTGTTTCAATTCAGATATGCCAGCATTTAAATGTGTTTCTATGCCACTTCTTAAATCGAGCACAATGTGTGCAGGACGTTGCTTATCAGAATTGAGCTTCTATTATAAGGAATATGCCATAAATGGAACTGCTTATTTATTTGAGAGGTCACGGAATGGATGGTTGGCTGTTGCGAACCCACCGGCAAAATTTTGGTAGCCCTAATAAGGGCTGTTCTTTTGTTAATAAGAAGCGTTTATGCTTCGTCGAGTGGCTCAATGCCAGACAGCTCGCAGTCGGAGTCGCTTTCTTCAGTGTCATCTTCACCCAGCTGGATGATGATGGGTTGAATGTGCTCACTCCCAGACGTGTCAAGTCGGAACTTTCCCTCCAAGTCCATCACATGCTGAATGCTCTTCCTCCAGTCTTCCGCCGTTACCTGCTTGATTTTCTCCCTCAAGATGACGTCGACCGTGGACAGCTTGGAGTCTCTGTTGTCCGCAGCGATGCCATTTTTGACCTTGGCCCACACAAGCTTAATGGGATTAAATTCGCAGTGGTACGGCGGGAGCCTGAGTACAATGCAACCGGCCCTTACAGCTGTGTTGTGTACGATGTAGCTCAGAAAGCGTGACTTTACAGATGCCACCAGCTCAAGCAGCTGCTTCTTTATCATCCTTTCACAGTAGGTGATGTTCTTGCTTGTGAGCCACTCCTGTATCTTTTCCTTCTTCCAGGCTGTCGTCGGCAATTTCTCTTCTCGCCGGCTATGGTAAGGTGCATTGTCTAAAACAATGACGCTACCAGCTGGCAACTTCTGCAGAACGTCATTGAACCAGCCCTCAAAGCGATTGCCATCCATTTCCTCGTGGTAGTCGCCTGTCTTTTGGCCTCGGAATATATCCAAGCAGCCATCGACGAAACCATCCTCGCTGCCGATGTGCGTCACGATCAGGCGCTGACCTTTCCCAGAAGGTTGTTTTAGACCCGTCGTCAGGCCATTTGCTCGAGCGAACAGGCGTCCGCGCTTCTGCACCACGGTGTCTGTCCACACGATCGACCGACTGTGTCCCGCCGTCACCCATGTCTCGTCCAGGTAGAAGATCTTTCGGCCTTCCGCCCGGTAGCGCTCCACGTCACGGAGGTAGCGCTTCCGCCAATCGGTGATGTCATCCCGGTCGATAAGCAGCGAGTTGCGGCTTCTCTTTTCGTGCTTGAAGCCGATCTCGGCAAGCAGGCGACGCACAGTACACCGCCTTGGTGATGGTAGTTCCATACGCTCCGAGAACTCGGTAGTTACCTTCTCGACCGCCGGTATCTCGTTGCGGCGAAAGAAATCGTGCACACACGATCTCAGCGCGCACAACGTGAAGCTGTCAAACTTCGCGCTGCGTCTCCTCTTCTCCGCATTGCGTGGGCGCTTTCGCGAGGGCGTCGTCAGTTTGCCACCCGAAAAATGCGAAGCTTTAACTTCCTGCCTCACCCTGAACACAGTCCTTTCGCTTACACCAAGCATGTCGGCGACAAACTTGCTCGTGTCCTCCACGCTGCGTTCAGGCTGCCTGTTACGCCAAAACGTGTAGCAGTGGAAGATCATGTTGCGTGAATCGCTGTTCAGGATGTGGCCGCTCTTGTTCTTGCCGAGGCTCCTTGGTGGTGTGGTCATCGAGGCGACACAAGGCTCGTTCGGCAACAAAGGTTCGCGTTATGATGTCACCTCGCTGGGCTGCATGGCGGAAAACTGGCACGGAATGCCGCGCGCGATCGTTCGCGAACTCACGAGATCGCAGGTTCGCAACCGCAAAAAAAAAAGAAAAAAATATTAATTAAAAATAAGCCCAACAGATTAAAAAAATAAGGTTGTGCAAACACACAAAAAGTATATATGAATCGTATGATATTAAGCCAGCGACTGCTACGCCCGGTGCCGTCAATCTTGCTCTGTAGCAGACGACGCACAGCGTTGTAGAAGGCACGGAGTTATTTTTCTCTCGCGATCCGGCATGTGCGGTAGCATTTCCATCATGATAGTTTTACCAAACCACTCGTCAAGATACACAAATCTTATTTATACCGACAAATACGTGTCTTAGAAGCAGTCACAATTTTTTGAGTGGGACTATTTCTTTAGTCGCGGAGGAATTGGCTGCTGCGCTTCGGTCAACTGGGCGGGGCCTCCTCCTGTCTTCTAAAGTTGTACCCGACTATAGTCAATTATCATCCACCGCTCACGGCCGGCTGATCCCGGTTACAGTGTACTAGAAGGGGGCAGTGGGCTTACTCAGCGGCTCCTCTGACGCAGTCAGCGTCGCATCCAAGAGGTGGCGCCACTGGCAACTTCAATGGAAGCTTTGATTTTCCTTGCGTTTCTGTCGGTTTCAGTTTGAAGCAGTTCACACTCTTATTTGTTTTTAATTTTGGCATACTTGACAGTCTTTACATATCTTTAGCAAGTACTATATTTGTTTAGGCCACATGATATTTGCCATAATAGTACCTTGTGGAAAAGCAAGACGGCAACTTTTGGTCAATTTGCTGCCTATCCTAACTCTAGACCTTTTGTGCAAAGAGGTCGTCGCTGACGGATATTGATTATGCGGAAGGGGCCTTCGAATTTTCCAAATTATCGGGCAATCGTAAAAAAAAAAATTCAAAACGGTTTCATTCCGTGTCGACCTAATGTAAAATTTTGTCAGACAAAAAACAGCGCGTGCAAACTTCCCAGCTAGGCTCAAAAAAAGAAAGAAAAAAAAAATCAGGCATGCTGACCAGGTTTGTGTCTTTGCTTAGCCAAAATGAATATGTATATATGACTTAAATATTTCATTGTTCCACTTTAGTTGTTCCATGCTTCACAGTAGCCTTCTGCGTTTATTATTAACCATTATTACGCCGGCACACATTTGTTAAATCAAATCAGGTTTGTTTGTTGTTTTTTTTTTTTTCATAAAGAAATGGAGGGAGGCCTGAACAAAAAGTGAAAACTAGTTCACTTGAGAAAGGCTCCGGCCTATGCTTATGTACAGTTATATAAGGGTAAGCAAAATGAAGTTAAAAGGCCTGTCGCTGACACAAAGCTTTTATTTGCAAGTACAGCGAGCCATTGTACAAGTACAACGGCTCAACTTCAGCTGCTTGGCCCTCTGCCACTTTCCTGCCTTGTCACAGTCAATTCCTGTCACATAAAAATGCAGACGTGTGACAATGTAAAAGCTAATTATTTTAGCTGTGAGGCTAAGAGCGTGCACATTGCAGCCAACTTCGAGGGAATTAAAGCTTACTCTTAACAACTTCCAGCATATCCATAACGCTGCCAGAGTGTAGCTCGCTCTGATAGAAGCATTCTGTGAAAAGATCCTCTAGAATTTTCACAAAGCCATACAGCTGAATGGAGGGATAAAGGAGGCCTCCTCGCGGTCACAGAAGTTTCTTAGCAGGGCAAGTTGAAAACTTTCGCCTGGTTGCGTCATGGTGAGCAGCTTTATGCATTCTTGGCATTTTGTGCTGGAATTGACGATACACTTCCGCGCAACATAGTCCGCAATGTGGTAAGTGAGCCTCGAGTCGCTTCTGGCCACGTGCTTGTTATGGTCGTTTGAAACCCGCAGGCCCGTGCAATGCTGGGGTACCACGTTTGTGTGGCTTCTGTGGCAGTAGCGCTAGCAGCAGTTTGACTGCACTCATTTCTGTCACCTGATGCTTCGAGAGAGTCAACTTCCAGTAAGTAGGCCAGTGTACCTTCCTCGCAGTTTCCTTCGCTAACTGACCTAACTAGACCATAAAAAGAAAAACAATTTACGGTGATCAGGAACAGCGTTCTAGTTGAGCACAAAACGTGGCTCGAAATGGAGCTCGCATACTGCGCTCGTGTCGTCCAGGGGAGGTTCTTTTCCCACTCTTTCCGCCTATTTTTATCCTTCGGGACGCCAAACAAGGACAACTTCGGCCCATCCTTCATAAACATAGCCTGTTTGGCACCCAGGCGCGTAACAGTGGTTTTGTCGATGCCGCGGCATGGCTCAGTTACTGCAAGGCATACGAATCTCTTGCAGGCTATATGCGAAAAAAAAAAACACTGAAGGAAAAAAAAAAACCCAGGCGACGACGTCCACAGAAAAAACAACGCAGCTCAGCAACTCCAACTAATATGATCGGGCACTGGGCGGGCACTGGGCAGCTGCGCCGTCGCACCCACGTTCCATTGAAACCGACGCCAGCGCCGCCGCTCGGGCTATCGGGGAAGCTCATGTTTGCGACATTCGTGGAGCCACCGCATCGCATAGCCTCCGCCGGAGAGTAAGCCCACTGCCCCCTTCTAGTACACTGTATCCCGGTCGAGCGGACCGTCGCTCTGACCACTGACCAAGCGCGAAAAGGCATTAGCATCAGAAAGGCATTGCTGCAAAATACTGGCCCAGAGGTGCCGTACTACAGAACGTACTCGCTGCTGGGTCATTTTTGTAGCCGTGCTGCGCGTACGCTATCACCGACCGATAAGTCGATCGTTTATGGACGGTAGATAATACGAAAAAAAAAAAAGAATGCAATTTGACGTCGAGTAAGGAATCCTTGCGACATACAGACCCTGTAAATAGGTTCATATGTTTCTCGAATCGCACCGTATGTATATATGTCTCGGTCGAAAAATCTCGCGTAGCACCCGCATGAGATGCTTGCGAGACGACATGTACGTAGCTAGCTGAAATGCTGTTTACTATTTTCTCGTATGCACTCTAAATAAACTTCATATTAGCGTGTGCACGAACGATGAGTGCACTATGTACAGTACTGTATATAACATGAAATGTAATTATTGTGTGCACATATTGGTATTCACATTTTTGGTAATTTATTGCTGGGATATATGTGGGCTGCATGCACCTTTAGCGTGTAGTATAATATTGCAATGTAGGATTGAGGTATTCAGGACACAACCAAATTTCTTGTCAAATGACCAACTGAGTAAAATCTGCTTTTCAAATGAACAAACATACCTCACAGGAATGCCACCTACAGCTTTTACAACCGAGCTACCACATTCTAGTCACATACACCTAGGGTTATATGCGAGCCAATTTTACAACATGGCTTAATTAGCAAAGCATAAGCTTGAATACAACCACTGTGATTCGAGGTGCAGCCTTAATTAGCTAGCTCTACATAGCTGTCACTGCACATTGCATAATCTGTTTTGTACTTGAACAAGCTTGTGAGATCTTGTAAATAGCATGGTTGCAAAATGATATATGTGCAATCCTAACTGGATGAAGTGTCGAGCACAAGTGTGTATGAGAATCACTACCATGTTGCATGCATGTGTCTCCAATCCTTTGTTTTCAAGAGTGCACCTAAGAAGGAAACTGTTTGTGTTCTGATTGGGTGATTCACTTCAGTGGCCAAGAGAAGAAACATGCAAATTATAAGATTTTTTAATAAGATAGCTGCATCGCACCAGCAGGACCTACCTTTCATACCATGATTGAGAGAAGGCAGATGACACATGACAAAATTCAGAAAATTTATCATCTATTCTAATTGTTGAGCAAGCTTTAATACCATGAGGGCCCAATGTGCCTTGGCTTTGGTATGACAGGAACAGTTTTCACAATATCAAAACATGTGCCAAAGGACAGGAGTTGGCTCTGCCTGAAACCTATTGATGTCTCCACTATAAACGAGCAATGCTCATGTCATGCCCCGCTACTTATTTTCCGAGAGAGAGATAAATGAAAGGCATAGAGCAGAACATTGAAACGAGTATGAATTCTGTTCTTTTCTAAGATCATGCCACACTTACCAAAAATTAAACACTGCATTAGTTGTCTCTAATTTATTTGCTCATTTTAATAATGTTTCTATTCATTGTCTTAACCGAAACAGCATGATACGACATATTAATTATTGCACTAAAGTCTGAAAGCAAGTTAGTTAGGCAACATACATTTACATATACGGGATGAGTGAGAGGCATACAAACACACTCAGTGCTGCTTTCCAACTGAGAATATTCAATTTAAGCAACCCAATTTTAAACCTTCGTAGGTGACTGTTGCACATACAACCATTGCATATGCATTTGCCCAAATCCAGTGCTTGTTCTATATTTCTTTCTCTTTTACAGGTAGTCATGCTGGATTACACAAAATATTACAAGTCATGTTAAACATTGGAGGCCATATTCATCAAAACAGTATGGCCTTTAAGAAAATATGGACAGGTGGTCAAAATAACAGCAACAAACAAAAAGAAAACAAATTAATAGTTTGTTTGAAAAAAAGCTAATAAGCTGGTAGCCTAGCCTGGAGGTAATACTACCTGTGGGATCGACGATTTAGCTGGTGGGGAGGCCTGAATGGTCGGCTGAACAAAGAATGCCACAGGCCAGGCATTTTGGAGGACATGACACGACACTACCACTTTTTCAGAGCCGTACTGATGGTGACGTGGTTGCTGTTACACTGTTAATGTGACAAAACCATGTGTTTGAGAAATTCCATGATTAAGTGACCCATGACATGTCTCTTGGCTCTTGAAAGTTGAGCTCCAAGACTGGTATGCTGTGTATATCACCGACAGTAAGCAGTCGACTAACAATACCAGATTTACTTAATCTAGTCACTGGGGAATCAACCATTGCAATCATCTTTGATAAATTAGTCAATGGAGTTAGCGAGCTCTTCTGAATCACCTTTCCAACAGTGGAGTAACACTGTACTTTGCAACAATACATTTATGTTTTCCTGTAATGTCCTTGCTTTCAAAATATCTAGCTTCGTAACCATGTGCACCTTCAGAAGCATGCCTTGTACAGATGCATTGGCAATTTATTCTCTCCACCATGGACGCTAAAAAATCTCAAAAGGCAAAATGCTACTCACTGAAAGATGCTTCATTTGAAAGAACATTTGCGTTTTTTACACACAATGCTTTATTGAATGTCACGTTCAGAGCAAGTGAATAGCACAATTATGTGTATAATTTCCTGCCCATAATGATTCTTTGCACAGACTTGCTGTGAAACAGTATTACAGTTAAACCTGCTTATAACGAACCTCCATATAACGAATTCCTGGATATAACAAAGTTTTTCTATTCCCCACCGTTACTCCATAGAAGCACGTGTATTTGAGACCTCTACGTAACGAAGTGGCAGCGGGAGACCCCCTCGATATAACGAATTTTCCCATCCGACAACCTAGAGATTTCGCCCCCAAATTTTGTCATTTTTGCGCGAGCAGCAACCGGAAGCACCTTCTCCGCCGCGACGGAATGCGAAGCGAGCGCACGTGTGAATGCGTGCGTGTGCGAGGGGGGCCTGCACCCTCGACCCGGCGATCTTGCCACCGCGGGCGTGACCTTTCCCCCTCCCTTCATTCAAACCTGATCCTGCCGGTTGCTGCAGCTGGTCTAGCCCGCCAAGCCGGCACTCTCTCCTTTTCCAATTGATGTTGCCGACGCGCTGGTACACGCTGTGACACATCGCACTAGATGAGCGCGGAAACGCGCTCTCAAACGCTGGCGGCGTGTGGAAGCGCCGCTGGAGAAGCGAGCGAAGTGACCTTCGTGCTGTTGTCTATCGCTTCAACGCAAACTGAGCGCCGAGAACACACGGCCCGCAGAAAGCTACGAGCCGCCGACGCATCTACACTAAAGTCCCTATATAAGAAAAGTACCGCCATCCTTTGATAAACGCCGCTTCTCTCTCCTGTATCTCCGATTGGACAATGACATCGCGCGCTTTTCACTTCTTTGTATTTTCATTTTTTCCGCCTCAGAGCCATGTTGAAAGTCCTCTGCACAGCCGCAGTCGCCGGCGGCGGCGGCGGCGCGTGCACGGCTTGAAAGCTTCAACGTGGACTTTATAGGTGCGCCACCGTCGACTTGGCTTTCGCAAGCAAAAAGAAAAGAAAAAAGCAAGCGCTTTAGGAGAGGAGGCGGCAGAGGAAAGAGTAGATGGCGGTACTTTTCTTATATAGGGATTTTAATCTACACTGCTAGACTCTGCCCCAACGCAGATCGCTTTCAAGATACGGCCCGTGCGACGTTCCGCGCAGTACGCAGTTGATGCCAGAGTACAGTAGAGATGGGTCGCTCAGGAGCGAGCCGGATCTTGTGAGCGGCTCTTTAAAAGAGCGAGTGAGCGCTCGTTCAGTAAAAATGAGCGGCGGTTCTTTTGGAGAAAGGGAGCCGGTTCTCTCGCGTTCAGAGAGCCGTGCCGATGCGTTCCGTCAGAGCCGGGTCTTCTGCTGGGTGCGACTTCCACGCCATCCATTAGCGGTACGAGAAAGCAACTGCCCTCCCGCCCTTCCTCGCAAGAGTCGCCTTCACCCCCTCGCCTTCGGCTGAAGAACGAAAGAACCGCCGCTCACTTACTGAACCGTTCACTTACTGAACCACCGCTCACTCGCTCTTCAAAAGAGCGGCTCAAAAGATCCGGCTCGCTCCTGAGCGCTCCTGAGCGCTCAGGAGCGGGCCGTTCTTTTCGCCTCGGCTCTCTCGCTCTTCGAAAGATCCGGCTCACTCCTGAGCGCTCAGGAACGGGCCGTTCTTTTCGCCTCGGCTCTCTCGCTCTTCGAAAGATCCGGCTCACTCCTGAGCGCTCAGGAGCGGGCCGTTCTTTTCGCCTCGGCTCTCTCGCTCTTCGAAAGATCCGGCTCACTCCTGAGCGCTCAGGAGCGGGCCGTTCTTTTCGCCTCGGCTCTCTCGCTCTTCGAAAGATCCGGCTCACTCCTGAGCGCTCAGGAGCGGGCCGTTCTTTTCGCCTCGGCTCTCTCGCTCTTCGAAAGATCCGGCTCACTCCTGAGCGCTCAGGAGCGGGCCGTTCTTTTCGCCTCGGCTCTCTCGCTCTTCGAAAGATCCGGCTCACTCCTGAGCGCTCAGGAGCGGGCCGTTCTTTTCGCCTCGGCTCTCTCGCTCTTCGAAAGATCCGGCTCACTCCTGAGCGCTCAGGAGCGGGCCGTTCTTTTCGCCTCGGCTCTCTCGCTCTTCGAAAGATCCGGCTCACTCCTGAGCGCTCAGGAGCGGGCCGTTCTTTTCGCCTCGGCTCTCTCGCTCTTCAAAAGATCCGGCTCGCTCCTGAGCGCTCAGCAGTGGGCCGCTCTTTTGAAGACAGAGGAAGCCGTGGTTAAGTAAGTGAGCGGCGGTTCTTTCGGAGTGAGGAAGCCGGTCCTCTCTCCTTGAATGAGCCGTGCCGAACCGTTCCGTCAGAGCTGGGTCTTCTGCTGGGTTTCTATGTTTTTCGATTTCTGACCGACGATTGGTGGCCGGTGTGGGCCGACTCGCGCTACTGGCACTCGCTCGCTCACAATAATTTTTCTTATTTTGACCAAAGTTGATTTTAATACACCACAAAAACAGAAAAGCTCCTGTAATGACAATGAGGTTATATTTTCTAAAAAATACATAGCATTCTGTCTTACAGTAGTATTAGCATTTTATCCTCAATATCAGGAAAGAAAGGTACATTACAATTAAAAATTCACGTTTTGAAAATAAGTAATTGATAAATATTCTCCAAACATAGCGAAATCACATATAACACGGTTATTCTAATGCATACATCGATTTTTCAAAGCCAAATAGCTAGACTGTACAGAGTACAGCACAACGCCGCCCCGCTATCCCTCCCCCCTCGCTCCCTCGCCGGTGCCTCGAGCGCAACGGAAGAAAGCGCGCTTCCTCTCTGCTTTTCTTCCGCGCGCGAGATTTAGGGTACGGCCACGTTAGCGGCAAAAACACGCGGCAAACACGCGCGGCAACGCGTCATGCCGCGCGCGGCAAAAGCGGCAGGAATCGGGGGTTTTGCGGGTTGCCGCGCGAAATAGGTTCGAGACCCATTTCTGCGGCAAATGCCGCGTGCCGCGAAATGAAGAACCAATCAAGAGCGACGAGGGTGACGTCACGGAGAGAGAGAGAGAGAGAGAAACTTTATTTTCATGTTGGGTGGGGTGGTGAAAAGGCCCTCAGTCCAGAGCCTCGCTTGCGGCATTCTTCATTGCAGCACCGATACACGCCGCAAGGTACCGTTGGTCGTCGGTGCTGGTGGCTTCTGTCAGCCACCCGGCATGGGGTTTAAGGGAAAGATTTGTAGGGGCAGGCAAGGGACGGGGGGGCGGTCCACAGGACCAGAGGATATGGGATGTGTTCGGGTGTTCGCCACAGTGTCGGCACGGTGGGGGATCCTCAGGTAAATAGCCCGCGGAGGAGGTGCATTCGAGCTGGCGTAGGGAGTGTTTCACTCTGGGCCTGACGGATGACGTCACGGAGCCATCACAACCGGACCGCCGCCGGTCCGCGCCGGGTTTTCAATCGACGATCGTCGTATCTCGCATGAAACAACGAGCGCTCGCGGTGTTGCTCGCTCGTTCGGAGAGCGCAGGAGATCTTATCGCGCTGCCGCGCGGCGAGATGCGCTTGCCACGGTGGCCTCGCGGCAAGGCGCTGACTTACCGCCCGCGGCATGACGCGCGCGTTTTTTGCCGCTAGCGTGGCCGTACCCTTGCGGTCGTCGGCTCCTCTCGCACATTTTCACTCGCACATACAGCATACGGCGCGCGGCGACTGCGTTATCGACCTTGGACTTTATACCGAATATCTATGAGCCAAAACCAATTTTAGGGCCAGAACGCGCCATAGACACCATCTTTATAGCAAACACGGATCTCAAGGGCCATACTTTTGCTGGCGGACACCGAAAATGCGTCATAGTTGTCTCCCCCGGCACTTTGGGCGGCCAATGTCATCGTCAAGCCACCAAGCCAAGCGACATGAAAAGTCAAAATGGCCGCTCGGACCGGCGCGGGGTGGCAGTTCGCAACGTATGATGCGGGAACGGTCCCACAGTTGCGACGCAACAGCGAGGTTACCATAGGGATGGTCGATTAAATGTTTTAATCGATTAACGATTAATCGTTCGTCGCTTTAGCGTATCATCGATTAATCGATTTCGATGCGGGGTTTTTCGTCGATTAATCGATTAATCGACTTTTTTTTCGGGCGCTTTAAAAAGGCTGAAACACAGTTATCTATTCACGTAAGTACCTATTTTAACGCTTGAAAGGTGGAACCATGCAGGATAAGACATACAAGCGTATAAATTTTGATAAAGAATAATGTTTAATTTGTTAGAGGTCAACTATAATTGCCACTAGTGACTAGTGAAGGAATAAGCAATATACAGAGTGTTCATATTGACACGTGTACTTGTTTATCTTTCCCCGGTGACCGCTTTTCACCGGCTAACAAATGTTAAGGTGGTGGTCCCACTCCGGCGGCACCAGCCCCCCGTTTCGAGTACTTTTGGAGCAAGCGTGGTGGTTCTTCTACTTAGGATATAAAGTTGTCGTATATACCATAAAAAAGCCTAATTCTTGTAGATTCCAACTATTTATATTATAAAGAAATTGAATAATGTGATTTAGAAATAAATGTTCAAGATCAAGCATGATATACATGGTTTTTGCGAAATGTGTCCCAGTTGTGACCATATTTAGAAGAAAATACCGCATTTACTGCATTGCGGCTTTCTCAGTAGCTTTAGGACATATTTATCTATTTCCTAGACGCTGCAAAATAATGTTGAATTTTTACTTTTTGGATAATTTTTCGGTGGTGTACTCAAAAGCTGGTGCTGCATTTTTACTTTTTGGATAATTTGTCGGTGGTGTACTCAAAAGCTGGTGCTGCCGGACCGCCGCCTTAAACGTTATCGCTCGGCGCAGGAAGCGCCTGCATGTATCGGAATTTTCTCGAACGTTATCGATGCTTCTATCCGTTGTCAGTTGTCACCGACGCTTATGTAATCTGATTGTATGAGCGACGAATTGTCAAGTACCT
Source organism: Dermacentor silvarum (assembly GCF_013339745.2). Classification (NCBI taxonomy): domain Eukaryota; kingdom Metazoa; phylum Arthropoda; class Arachnida; order Ixodida; family Ixodidae; genus Dermacentor; species Dermacentor silvarum. The sequence continues at coordinate 3,085,990 of NC_051164.1, read as the reverse complement.
TCTGGAAGACACGCGGGTACCAGAGATTACTCTGGAACCTTCGATGACTCATGTATAAAAGCCGACGCGCTTCGCCGCTGATCAGATTTCGACGATCGCCGATTGTGTTCGCCGCTATCGTTGTGCTTCGAGTGTAACTTGATTTTGTGGGCACAGGCTTGCCCAATACAAAGTCCGTTTCGTCATTCACAATTTTGCGACTGTTTTCTTCATCGTAACTACTACGTGACAACTACTACGGAATTTTTAAAAATCGCCTGTGGCAGGTAGCATAATTCTTATCGTTGAGTGGTGGACATTAGTAGCACGAGCAATCGAAAGACATATTCAACCATTTAACAAAAATTGACTAATGAACTTCTTGGTTAATTACTTTATGACACATATCGCAATTTACGAATTGTAGGCGGTGAGTTTGCAAGACGCATCTACTTGAAATGAATTTCCAGGATGACACCAGTTTCGAGATACTAATTCTCAAAGTGTGGGACGAAATACATGGACGTTACAATTACTTTTGTGCTTCAATGCATTTTGGTAAAAAATTAAGTGGAACAACAGTGCATTTTTACGGCGAGTATGATGGCGCATATCTCCAAACTGGTGTCTTTCTGGAAATTCATTGCAAGTGGATACGCCTGACAAGATCACCGGCTACAATTCGTAAATTGTTATATGTGTCGTAAAGTAATTAACTAAGAAGTTAATAAGTGATTTTTTTAATTAGTTGAATATGTGTTTCGATTTCTCGTGCGAATTTGCGCCTCATCAAATAACCCAGCTCAATGATAAAATTATGCTACCTGCCACAGGCAATTTCTAAAAATTCCGTAAAACTTAAAAATGAACACCCTGTATGTTAAAAAAATACTGAGGAGGGTGGGCATGGAGGAAGGAATAATTAGAAGAGAACATCGCAGCACGACTGACATCAAGAAGTAATGGCGCAACACGTGATCGCCACATCAGAGCGCGCAGTAGGTTTAATGCTGCCGGGTGCAGGGCAGCAGCGCAGCTGAACGGGTGCGCACTGATTTGAAACTGCTGCGAACCAAACATTATCGGCCAATACGTTGTCACTCAGGGTCACGTGTTGACCCTACTGCGAAGTAAAAAGCGAAGGAAATCGCTTGACGGTGAGTTCGCTTGCCAAGACTAGCTGCCTCACGTAATGCTCTCGCCTAGTTTATTTCTTCCTCCACGGGGGCGGCCTCTCTGCGGGCCCCAGGCAGCCTGTGTGACGTGCGCGTAAAGCGGGGAAGCGCTTGGCCAGCTCGACATGACTCGGGAAAACAGTCGACAGTCGCTCTCGGTCTTCGCAGCCGCGCGGTCGTTGCTCGTACTCCGCATTCTACAGTACGATTTCAAAATTTTCACGCCACTTTAGTCACTGTCTGGAAAACGATTAATCGAACTGCTTTAATCGATTAAACCGATTAAATTAAAGGTACACATCGATGACGATGAATCGTTTTGCGGCGTACTTTTAGTCGATTAATCGTTCATCGATATTTCCATCCCTAGGTTACCAATGCATTGGGAGAGGAGCTGTGCCGGGACCGGCCGAAAACGACGTAACAGCTGGGAAAACGCAGCCCCCGGGAACGTAACAGCTGGGTTCTAGTGTAACAGTATACGACGCTACGACGCCATCGTGACGCTCGCTATTCGTTTCCGATGCCTCGCGCTTGTGCGAAACGACACGCGTCCATGCATCCGTTACCTGGTGTGACATTCCAAGGATGAGTGCTACGACGAAAACGGAAAACGGGTGCGCGTTACAATTGAGGGCGCGTTAGAATCGAGTAAATACGGTAAGCGTTTTATTTCGAATTTTCGTGCAGAACCTGCATATAACGAAATCCTCTGTATAACGAATTTTTTCGCGACTTTGGCAATTTCGTTATATCCAGGTTTAACTGTACATGAAACTACACTGACTCACTACAACTGCAGACGACTGCTCTCTAGCTTCGTTCAAGCAGCAATTACATTTCTTTACATTCATTGTCAGTGCGTCAAAATGCCTGTGCTCAAATTGTTAAAATTACATATTTCCTGATGGTGAATTGCAGTTGAGGATACCGTGTCCCTGACAATGCTGGCAAAACTGATGCAGCTAGGGCTGCCAAATTTGAGCGTACACGCATGTGTGTCTCGCCAGAGCAAATTTTTTTGGGGGTAGGAAGGTAGTAACTGAGTGTGGCACAAGAGGTGTGGGCGGATACATGTTCATGTTGTGTGCTTTTTTATCTGACATGGCATTGACAGGGCCATAGCTGTGTCCTTGTACCTAGTGTAGGCAAACATTAGAAAGTGAGTTACTGTGAAGCTTGCTTATCTTCTGACAAAGTAATGTGGCTTTACTGACTTGCTTCAGCTGTTTAGTGTAAATGGTGTATGTCTGTATGTGGGCGATGTTTGATAAAAATGAGGCTGCCTCATTGGCGTCATGTATGGCTGTACCATGTAGCAGCCCTGTTCAGCACACTCTTGTCATGTATGATATGGAGCTCAACTAGAGTTGCAGACATCCATCGCATATTCCTCATTTTCATAAAGAGGGAAATGCATAAGGCTGACCAATATCATGCTTCTGTTTCCTGTAATAGCAATGTCTGTACAAAATATATTGTCCAGAGGAACATCTGTGTACAGCAGTACCATGGCCTTTGGTCTCTTCTTGTAGCCAAGCAGTTTGATATCTGTCATGCAAGTGCATTTGCAAAGGGTAGCAGGGGCGTAGCCAGGGGGGGGGGGGTTCAACCCCCCCCCCCCCGAGAATTTTTTCTCAACCCCCCCCCCCTCCCCCCCATTTACCCACCCTTTGTTCTCGTCGCTTCGCGCTGACATAATTCATGAAACCGGTGCTACTATCACAATTTCATTCCTGGGCGCTTCCGTTTGGGTTGGTAATTTACAGCGAATCATGTCTGCATATGGAAAAAACTGTCACGGTGTTTGTCAAGGCTTTGACACTCTGTGAAGCTTTGGGCGATAATGTGGCGACCGCAGCTCTGAAGCAACAAATGCGCAACAAATGAAGCAACAATGCGGCAGCCGAATTTTAGATGATGGCGAAAGCGCTCGAGACCCATTTACTTAAATTTAGGTGCACGTTAAAGACCCCTGGTGGTCGAAATCTCCGGTATACATTTCCGCCGCTGCCCTTCAGGTGCCGGTTAGGCCGCGCTCGTGCAGGATCTTAGGTTACGTTCACACTTGGTCTCGAAGCTGTCGGAAGTGGCAAAATATTGCAAAAATCCGCCCGCCTAGGTGGCAAATCAGGCAGAAAAAACTGGCTGTGAGCCAAATCGGTCTCAGGCCGATTTTTTCGCCATGGCGAAGCGGAAACGCGGCGGAAAGTCGTTCTGCTTCACTGGAAGCTACACTAGCATGTAAACAACCGGTCGTAAAATTGAACATGGCACCAAAAGTGTAGGCTGTAATGCTGATCGACGCGATCTAGAACCAGCTCTTGCTCTACGACAAGAGTGGCACTAAAACGTACTAGAGAGCTTTAGAATAGGGGCCCCAAAAGTTTGGGGCCCCAAAGAGCTTTGCGGGTGTTAGCGTTGGGGCACGCAAGAGCGATGAGTTTTAGAATAGGGCTTTGCGTTTGCGAATACCGTCTTGCGCTTGCAGCGCCACTACGGTGTCAAAGAAAAGCTATTATAAATATTAAAATAAAGTATACCATTTTATGATAGGAAAAGTAATTTTGACTTTCGTGGTTTTGCGTTTAATTGCAATTAAGGTGTTATTCTATTAGCAGCAAGCGATTTATTGCGCCTAATTTTGATTAACCAACTTGACGTGCCTTCACCAGCCAAGCTAATCCACGTTAGGCCTACGAGCCATGAAATCGACAATCGAATTCAGAATCAGCGGCGTCTAATGAATCAATCTTCATTACACACGTTAGTTGAGAGAAAGCGATAACCGCAGTCACTTCTCCTAGCTTACTAACTTCACGCATTACCACGAATCAAGCCGAGTTTGGTACTCGGAGAGCCGCCGCTTCGATGGGTGCCGCCATGTTTGTTAACGCAAAACTTTTGGGGCTGCTTTTGGGGCTCCCGCTAAATCGTCGAAATAGCGTGCCCAACGCAGAACCCAAACGCAGTTAGCGTCTCGCGCATGCGCAGTGGTGTCGACGCTATTTCTTTGGGGCCCCAAAACGTTTGGGGCCCCTATTCTAAAACTCTCTAATGTCAGCAATACTCGCGATAGTATTCAACGTCGCGCGACCGGAGGTGGGGCAACGAAGCCTTGGCGTGACCCAACTTCTCGCGCTTTTGCAAAGCCAGGCGAACCCACCACAGCCGTTTCAGAGGTGTCCGCGTCTTCCGTTTATTCATTGTCCATTTCTAGAAAACAAGTAGGTAGAAGTATAAAAGCCATTTCTTCTTCCACTTCCACGGCAGACAATAGTTAGGCAGATTCCTCGTTGGCGCTCCATAATTCTCCTCGCTCGTGTACGGTATGTTGCAGAAGTCGCGGGGTGCTTTTCTCGTCGCGACGATAGATTGGGAGCGTAGGTCTCACGAAGGACGCGCAGGCTTTGGCGAGCCCCAACGCAAGGGCCAGCCCGGGTTTTAGCTGAGGTGTTCCCGTTGCCCCTTTAGTGTCCTGAAGGCGCCGACAATACGAAATTATGAAATGTTATTGCAACTTGTAAATAAAAGCTATTAAAGAAATATTCTCACGCCTAGGCACCAACCTGTGACTCAGCGCCACCGCGCCCGTGTGCGGAGAATTACGGAACGCCAACGAGGAATTTACCGAAGGTAGCAGATGACACGCGAAGTTGCGTAAAATGATCACTTTTGATGACGGTACGTGGGTCAAAGAATGAACATACCGCTCGACATAATGCGATAATGAGCGCCACCACGCCGACAAACGTACGCAGACGAGATGGATCTGGACGAAAACGGCAGCGGCGGCCGCGGCGGTAGCAAAACAAATGTGAACAACTTGGACAGGCGCGGAAAAAATTTTCCGGCCGCTTTGGCCTTTCCGCCCGCTTGCCGCTTTCCAAGTGTGAACGTAGGCTTAGTCTGCGCGAGAAACGTCTCTTGTTTGCGATTGCGCCCCTACGGAAGGCTGGTAATTACTGTTGTGTTGTTGAATCCCAAACCAGCAATTACGGAAGGCTGGTAGTTGCTGTTTTGTTGTGGAATCGCAAACCAGCAATGTACACACGAAGAGGTTGATGACAGCAGTGAAATTCCACCGACTTGCAACAGAATGCATGAAACAGACAGCCGACAAGCATGGATTCAGATGTGCGCAGTACAGCGTTATAGTAAACTCTTGTTGCAGGCGCTGACAGTTCTCGTCGGAGTTCACGCGTCCTGAGAAATTGATTATGTGCACTATGCACTGAACAAGACCGGAGTTCATCCCTGCCTCACTATAGTACACCAATGAATCGAGATTCTGTGAGGTACAAGGCCGCTTCCTGTTTGCACCGGCGTAAGTAAAGCAGAAATGAGTCGCACGCACTACTTAAAATGCGTACACATGCCATGCATATTCGGTGAAATATTCTGTACAATTCTGAATCTGTTGACGTAAAGGCAAATGGCGACTGCATGCTCGCACACAGCGGAAGACACAGCGGCCCATGCACTTGCCGCAGGAAATGCAACCCTCTCGTATGAGGGAGCAGGGCGACGAAAGCTACGAAAAAAAAAAAAAAAAGCTTTACGCGTTTTTGCGCGTATTTAAGTTTTCTAGCGCAAAGACGCAGCGAACAAGCTATTGCTATGGGAGTAGGTATAGCCTGGTCACACGTACATTTTCACGCGTATAGCCACAGAACACCCATACAAACTGGTATAGCCGTCCTTGACTTGTGAAACGCACTTCGCCCCGACGAGGACGACGCCATCTACGCTTAACGGAAATTAACAATTAATGATGTCTTCTCCGATCGCACGGGTCGTCTCAATGATGCGTTTTCGAAGACTGGTCCATTCAGTGGCGCGATGAGAGACCGTTGCTCCAAACGCCCACTGTACCTGTCTTACTTAGTGTATTTACTGAGCTTACTTTACTTTTTACTTTTTCCTCACAAGCACACGCACACGCGAGGGGGGGGGGGGGGGGGGTGGTCCCATGACTTTGATAAACATGTATATAGTGTGCTTAAACTACCGATATTTATTATCGATCACGTGACGTAGAGGCAAGCAGGAGCTTGCCCCCCCCCCCCCGGTCGGGCCCCTGAACCGCCCCCCCCCCCCCCCCGAAAATAATTTCTGGCTACGCCCCTGCAGGGCAGTTATTCTACTTGAGGCACAGCAATAGTGATGTGTTGGGGAAATAGTCAAAGGGTTCAGAAGCAACTGCAACATGCGGCCTCTTTAATTCACATACTCATTCACATTCAATTGCTGATGCTGCTATGGTGTTCAGCTGGGCATGTTCTTTAGTGAACAGCAGGGTAATGTGATGGAGAGAAGCTATTGCCCTTATCACATTCTGAATAATGATCTCAATCCGGTCCCACTGCTTCAGTGAGAGCCAGTAAAACTGTGCCTGATAAATAATGCGTGGCTGGAGTACAGACCAAACAATGTTACTGGCTACCTCAGTACATTAGTTGGTTGGTAAAAACTTTTATTAAGTTTCCTGCAGATTGATGACCCAGGCTCAGGTCTCTGTCAGGAGGTCCAGGCCTTGTCTAGTCACCGCTTCGCGGGCAGGCTGGTTGGCCTAGATTTGGTCGGTGAGCTCGGAGCTGTGCAGGGCATCGGCCCATCTCGCCGAGAGAACATTGGGATTAATGCCTTTAGTCTTTGCCTCACATTCCCAGAGCATGTGTTTTAATGTAGCAGGTTCTATGCTGCAGACCTTGCAGGTGCTGTCGGGATAGATCTCAGGGTAGAATCTATGACATGCTAGCGGGTTTGGATAAATATCAGTCTGTAGCTGCTGCCAGGTGGTAGCTTGGGCTCTGCATAACTTGTTGTTAGGCGGAGTGAAACTTTGTCGTGCCAGATAGAAGGCCTTAGTTATTTCATTGTAGCTCGTTAGCCTGTCCTTGTCTGCGTCAAGCGCGAGAGCTGTTCTGTAACGGTCAATTATGTCGCGTGCAGCGGAGTTTGCTGTCTCGTTAAGGTTGGCAAGTTTAGGACAGACTGCGCCCATGTGGCCAGGGAACCAGATCACGGTGACAGTGGTTTTCCAAGCTTGAGTTCTGCTTTGGAGAATCCGGAAAGCTTCCGGCGAAATTCTTCCCTTGGCGTAATTTTGGACAGCTGTGCGTGAGTCGCTCAGGATAACTTGGGTTTCTGTCAGACATGGCAAGTGCAATAGCCACTTCCTCGGCCATTTCGGGTTGTTTCGTGTTGATAGTGGCTGTGTGTGTAGCTTTACCGTCGGTGTTGACTGCCGCTGCGAATCGTCGGCCACCAGGTAGCCAGCTGCGTCTGTGAATCTTGCTTCTTTGTTGTTGTGATATTTCCATAGTAGTGTTATGGCCCTGGCCTTTCTGCGTCCCTGGTTGTAAGATGTATGCATGCTCCTTGGTATCGGGGCTACTTGGATCTTGTCTCGTATCTCTCTTGGCATATTGACTTTGTCGCCGTGTTGACGGTGGTACGCATTGTTTAGCGTTTGCAAAATGTGTCTTCCTGTGCTAGTGGTGGTGAGCCTTTCGAGGTCGAGATCCTCTGTGCTTCTGCCACCTCATTTCGGGTATTGTGTAACCCAAGCTGTAGTAGTTTCTCGGTGCTGGTGGATTCGGGCAGTCCGTGTGCAATCTTGTATAACCTACGGATGATTATATTGATCTTATTCCTCTCGCACCTGTACCAGTTGTGCATAGCTGCTACATATACAATGTGGCACATGACGAAGGAGTGGATCAACCTGATGAGGCTGTCTTTCCTCATGCCACTCCTCTTGTGAGTGACTCGTTTAAGCAGTCTGACTGCGTTTGTAGTCTTATGCATGTCTTTTAACGGTCTGTCCGTTAACCCCATTTTTTTATCAGCATGCCGAGGACTCTAATGTGATGGACAATAGGGATAGTGGCTCCGTTATTCGTGCCGAGCTTGATTTGATCATACTCCCTCTCTCTGGCGCAGCCCTTGAGTGGTCTCCCCTTGAGCGTGGGTCGATATAGTAATAACTTTGCTGAGCATCTGAGCCTGGTGTCAGCCAGATGTTCCTCCACTGTGTTGATAGCTTCCTGCAGCGCTGTCTCGATCTGTCCGTCATTGCCACAAATGGACCAGATCGTGATGTCGTCTGCATAGGTTGTACGAGTGCTGTTTTCCACTTCTAATTTGTTAGCAAGACCAATCATGATTAAATTAAAAAGCATGCTCAGTACATGCTCCTCCACATTTAGGAGCAATCCCTCTTATCGGGTGGAGGGTTCACATTGGTCTCTTCTTTATTTTGCCTAGATACTTTGATCCTGTTCTGAGCTGCTGAATATTGAGACAAAGGATCTGCAATACTCCCTTATGTAACAAGCACCAGTGCAGTAGCCAGGAACTTTTTGGTGGTGTGTGTGTGCGCACGCGTGAGTGTTTGGGGGGGGGGGGGGGGGTCATGTATTTGACCTTGTGCAAGGGGTGTGTGAGGGGGCCGGCAAGCATGTCTGCACATCGTTCTATGCCACACACACAAAAATTTCGAGTTCGGGGGCTAGGGGTTACGTTCCCAGTGTGCCCCCCCCCCCCCCCCCCCCCTGGCTATGCTACTGACAAGCATGCTGCAAGGCAATGCTGGTCTAGTCTGGTACGGTTGGAAATGCCTCTCTCAAGTTAATCGCCTAGAATTGTTAGAAAGTAATATTGTGGTTCCTTTTCCTTGCTGCAAGGTGTGTATTGTACAGAAAGCGCACGAATGATGGATGTCGCTACACCTATTGCCGCCTGCAAATGTGAACCACCATTCAAGCACACAGCAGTAGTGGGCAGTAGCACTAGTAAAACGGCACAATTGGCAAGGCTTCATTATGCATACACTGGAGTTAAATGTCATTTGTGATTAAGATGCCTGGGACATGCATATGAGTATGCTTTGTTTCTGTGGCTATTATCTGGTTTCCGTGCATCCCCTGAATGGGCTGTATTATTGTTGCATCCCCCTTGACAATAAACATTTGCTTGTGAGTACTTGTTCTTGCTGCCTTTCTTATCGCATTTTTTCTTGATGCTCAGGTCCCTGTCTTAACAATGCGGCCTCTGGCTGTTTTAGTTTGAGTAATATATACTTGTATGGCGTGAACATATCTGAATATAAGCAGTATAAGCACTCAATACCAGAGCTTTTGAAAGCTGCTACTATGAAATTGATGGTCAAGCTCAGAAAGGGTCAGCTGAAGCGGCCACAACGAATGAGTTACTGAAGCTATAAAAGCTGCTTTTCTGAATAACTTTTCAAAGACAAATACAGCAATATGTGTGCCACATTTTGCAAGAATTCGCGTTTATCTGACACATACTCGTTTTTAGAAATTGTCCCAAGTGTCACAAGCACACCGAATGTAGAAGCTTCAAAGTAATATAATGAAAGCCACACCCCTCGACCATGTGGAAGCAAAAAATCTCATAAGGTAGGGCACAGCTCATTGAGTTAAAAAGAACAAAAGAAACAAAAACACATGTGGTCGTTTATTGAAATTCCTATTTATTTTTAAAAGTGTAATTCTGAACAAGTTACTGCATAGTGTATTAATGTACACTCACATGTCTCTCTGCATGCAACACAATGTTGAACATTATGCACTAATCATGCATGCCTTCCACCAGTGTGCATTATTTGGATCGAAACTGAGTGAATCAAATGGCACGTGGTTCATTTCTAGTTCCAGGTATTACTTGCCGGCTGATAGCACTAAGGACTAGAAACAATAAACAAATTGACATTAGTTAGGTGGTTTCTTTTAATGCAGTCAAACCTAACTGATGTCCGAGTACGCATTCACAAGACATGTACACATGAACATGTCACTAAAATACTTCGGAGACTGACACACATGCGCGCGCACACACACACACACACACACACACACACACACACACACACACACACACACACACACACACACACACACACACACACACACACACACACACACACACACACACACACACACACACACACACACACACACACACACACTCACTCACTCACTCACTCACTCACTCACTCACTCACTCACTCACTCACTCACTCACTCACTCACTCACTCACTCACTCTTATTGCGATAGCAATTATATGGACACTTCCACCGGATTTCTGCCGTCGCCGTCGCCGTGAGGTTCCGTATAGATAAAAGAGTGTTTTAGTTGAGCGTCTTTACGGTCCGCTCCGCTCCGAGTTGCCCCGCTAAGCCACAGCGGAGCGGCGGGCGACTTTCACGTTTTAGTTGTGCGTTTAGCGTAGCGGAGCGGACCTTTCGTAGTTGCAGCGCTCTCTGGACAAAGTCAGCGTAGTGAAACAAAATAAAAAGCCGTTTTGTCACTTTTACAAAGTAAGACGAGTATATATAACTTATTTGTTCATGAAGTATCTAGACGGGTGCTTGTAATGCGTTACCGGTCCATTTTATCGAGTGGGAAGTGAAGCGTCGACTTGGTGAACGCCACGTGATAGCCAGCGAGTTTGCATTTCGAATCCAATCCAATCCTTTATGACGCCAGTGCGCTGGCGACGTTTTTGGTAGCTGTGCTGTTCACTTTATTTTCTTAAAGAAACAGTTGGAGGTGTATTATATAAGTTATTCGTGCTCGCACGACTAGTGCATAGATGCAAGGTGCTTCGATGCACGCGCGAGAGAGGGCGCGTGCATCGCCACACTCGCTAGCGGAAGACGGCAGCAACGCTCCGCGCTCCGCTTAGACAGCTTGTAAGCGGACCGTGTTTCTCGCTCCGCTAGCCCGCTTGCGGCTAAGCGGAGGTGGAGGCATGCGCATTCGCTGCTTCCGCTCCGCTCAGCAGCTAAGCGGAGCGTAAAAACGCTACACTAAAACTGTCTAAAATCTTCGCCGCGGGCCGTATGCCCGAGCGGAAGCGTGCGGGGACGCACGCTGTCACGGAGAGCGAATGCACTCAATCTTCCACGCGCAAGCAAGGAAGCGGGAAGCGAGCGCCGGAGGGAGCGGGGGGGGGGGGGGGGGGGGGCGCATTTCTACTCTGCCAACAACTGCGCTCGTCGCTCGCTCGCACCGTCTCTTATCTCCACACGGCTCTGACCTTTATGCGCTGTGCATTCGCCGCTGTTTCCGTTGAAGCGATAGACCGCACGTACCTTCGCCCGCTGCGGCGTATATGCGCTTGCTGCCAGCGTTTTGACAGTCGTTGTCTGCAGTCATTCAGTGTGATCTATTCATGTTTGTTTGTGCGCGCTCACACCACAGTTAGTAATAGTCGGGCCACATTTTCCAACGAACGCTACACATGCAATGCTGCCCGGATCGGCAGTGCAGCGCTACAGGTGTGTCCCTTCGCACGCGCGCTGCCCACGGGAAGCGCTTCTCATCAACACCACCGTTTCACACGCGCCTTCTCGTGGTCATCGAGTCTCTCTTCATGTCGGTCTACTTACGCCGCAGCACACCTGCTTACTTAATCAGCTCATGTTTACTACAATTCATATTGCTACCAAAGCCGCTCACCTTACTTCGTATGACATTGCTGTGTTGCTATCGCATTCATTGCTTCGCCCTTAGGGCGAAACTGTGACATTTTTTAAGAAGCTAGCTGACACTACAAATAGCTGCAGTTGCATCTGCGCGGCAGCTAGTTCTTTTTCTTAGAATCTGTCTGAGAAAAGAAAAGCTTGAGTATTACGCGCATAGCGCCCATTGGCTCAGCGCCGTCCGCGAACACTCACCACCGCAGCTAAAAAAGCCGCGTAAAACAGACGACAAGTGGTAATCCATTTAGTCGACGACTCCGTACGAGTGCGACTTCGGCACGACTGTGGGCGAGGATTCACTAGCTAGCCGCTAGCATATCGTGGCACAGCGGGGAAGGCCCCGAGCACGCGTCCGTGCGGGGAACCACAGATAACGAAAAGGCGATGGCTTCGCGGTGGCCGATCACCGCCGTTCTGCGCACCGGTGCACGTAATTCTTTTGTGCGGTATAAAGGCCGATGGCCGCCCAAATGCTACACGGAAACACACATACCGACACCCGCGCAACTACGAAGAGCAAGACGTACGGGTGCCATCACCAGCGCCGACGACAGTGGCGCCATAGAATGAAGAACCAACTGGTGGCGCTTCGCGGACTTTGGCTTCAGTTTCACTTTTAGTTGATACGAACAGACGCGAGGACACTCTGGGCCGAAGCCATCGAAGTCCTGCATGGTCTGCTTCCAAATTCAGATGTCGGGGCCGATCTTGCAGTGCGACAGGGCATTGTAGTCGGCGAGACGAACAAATCGACTATTATATCGCTTTGAAGAATTTAATTGGCACTCTAGAAATGTATAATTTCGCAGTAAAAAAGGGAAAATTTTGAACAATACATCTCTCATTGCTCGTTTAATTCCAACTTATGTGTAAAATAAAATAAAATAATACAGCGAATAAGAAATAGAACTCCGTTTATGCTAAAGGGAGGTTTGTCTCTTGGAAACTCCCTTTTAAAAGCGATGTAAAATTGAGGCTCTCCCTCCTTATTTACTCCCCATTTTGCGAGGGAGCAATATGGAGGACGCTAACCATTTCTACAACACTGTAAGGGAGCACGGTTTTCAGGCACGTAGTCCCAAGGGAGGTTGCAGCCCTTAGAATACCCTTGTTGGCTTATTTCCGTTTACAGTGTTGTAGCTTCGCTCAGTCCAGCTATGCGGAAATAGTTTTAGCAGTTCCAAGAGCGCTTCGAGCGTTTTTGGGCCTTGTGTTAGAACCTGTCGTTGCAAATGTCTAGGTAAACCATGGATGATAAGGGCAAGAAGTGATGACAGCGACAGTTCAGGTTCAGCGAGGCGAAGAAGTCGCTGTTTCTCCAGAAAATACTCGACTGGCGTGCTGGACTTGAAACGGTAGAATAGTGCTTCATGCCACCGCTCAACCGGATTCTTACTGAAAGTCAGAAGGAAACTCTCCTTCCAATTAAACCAAGGTTCAGGCTCTCGTTGCGAAAGTCGCCACTCGTGCCACTTTCTTGCTATCCCGCTAAGGAATTGTCGCATGTTGATCACTAGGTCTTCATCAGACAGCCATCCATTGTTCTTCGCAGCTCCTTCATAGAAAGTTATCCATCCTTCTGGACTTTCGTATGAGCCGTCGAACGTTTCAGGACGTACTATTTGTGATGTATGGTTCGCCCGTTTGGTTAAAGTAGAAGCCAGAGTCTCAATAATGCAGCTTTGCTGCGAAATTTGCTGTTGTTGAATTGATATGGCTCGAAGAACTGTCGCTAGCTCGTCAGATGAAGTATGCCGGAGCATGAAAGTTCTTTCTATCGATGTCAACACCAGCTTGTTGAACAGATGCAGCGGAATATTTACTTTCACTGAATGTTGCTCCAAAAGTTCCTCTGAAGACACTGAGGCTTCATCCAGAACGAGATTCAGAAGCTCACCTGTAGTGACGTGTTCGGGAAGGTCAGTGGCGGCTTCGTCCTCAACTTGATATTTCTTGAATACCACAGAGTTGCTGCAGCTCTCCACAAAGAAAGTCACCCACATATTGGTTCTTGTTGTCGGCTGCGCCAAATTATGTAACAAGCCCGCACATAATAAACAGACAAAGTACTCTTCATGTCGCCATTACTAACTTCTTTATTCTCCCCTGACCCCGGCCCCTTTACTACAAATTCTGTCTTTCTTCTTCTTAAACTGCTTGAGCACGCTTCAAGTCTACTTCAGATAATCTGATGAGCAAATTCTCATATGATTAAGCAAGGTTGAATAAAACAACTTAAGCCGTAACCTTCTTCCCTGTTCAAGCCAAAATGATCCAGCCAAGTTCTTTTCCCCTCTTACACTTAGAATGCGGTTGTATCTCCCCAGGACGAACGGTGTCGCGACGGAATGGATTTTTTCTAGTGCATTAATATGCAAAAAAATTAAACTCTGGGGCTTTACGTGCCAAAACCACGATCTGAAAATGACGCACGCCGTAGTGGAGGACTCCGGAATAATTTAGACCAACTGGGGTTCTTTAACGTTCACCCAATGCTGCACTGATATATGAAGGTCTGGCAGCGGCATGGCAAACAGTTCTTACAAGCCCGTCTGCTTCTTTTTGCAGATTGCCGCAAGTATCGCTGGCCCCTATCGAAGAGGGGACGTTGTTCAGAAGAACAACGTCCCCTCTTCGATTTTCCTTCGCAACGACTGTGCGTTTGGTAGCCCTCCCTTCAGCAAAGCTCTCTACCTGGCAGGTGGCAATGCGTCCGCATTTTCGACCGACCCTGACTGTGCTTCACTCGACTGCGCATGGTACTGCACCGGAACGACATCGACATGGACACGGAACGACATACAGCCGACACTCCGGCCAATCCTCTTCAGTGGGTCTGCAAGCGGCATGGCAAACGGTTCTTACAAGCACGTCTGCTTCTTTTTGCAGATTGCCGCAAGTATCGATGGCCCCTATCTTCTGAACAACGTCCCGTCTTCGATTTTCCTTCGCAACGACTGTGCGTTTGGTAGCCCTCCCTTCAGCAAAGCTCTCTACCTGGCAGGTGGCAATGCGTCCGCATTTTCGACCGACCCTGACTGTGCTTCACTCGACTGCGCATGGTACTGCACCGGAACGACATCGACATGGACACGGAACGATATAAAGCCGACACTCCGGCCAATCCTCTTCAGTGGGTCTGCAAGCGGCATGGCAAACGGTTCTTACAAGCACGTCTGCTTCTTTTTGCAGATTGCCGCAAGTATCGCTGGCCCCTATCTTCTGAACAACGTCCCCTCTTCAATTTTCCTTCGCAACGACTGTGCGTTTGGTAGGCCTCCCTTCAGCAAAGCTCTCTACCTGGCAGGTGGCAATGCGTCCGCATTTTCGACCGACCCTGACTGTGCTTCACTCGACTGCGCATGGTACTGCACCGGAACGACATCGACATGGACACGGAACGATATAAAGCTGACACTCCGGCCAATCCTCTTCAGTGGGTCTGGCAGCGGCATGGCAAACGGTTCTTACAAGCACGTCTGCTTCTTTTCGCAGGTAGGCTCAAGATATCCTTCTAAATGTTATAGGAGCGATGACCGTTTCCTGTTGCTGCTGCCAGACCCTCGGCACTTTGTATTTTTTTTTTTTTGCTTCCTGCATTCATTGAGAATTTTGTAGCAACTTTCTGGAGATGTCGAGACTAATCCAGGCCCTGATAAAAATATTCAAAGTACGCTCACAGATCTACTAGCAGGAAAGGCGCAAATCAGTGAGGAGCTCTCTACGCTCAATTCAAGATTGACTTCTTTTGAACAACGTTTAACGAACATCGAAAGGTTGGCTTCAACTGCAAATGATGCCCTTCAGAGGGTTCATGATCTCGAGGAAACGGTTGCGAACCTCAAAGATATCATTCACAAGCTTGATCGCAAATAGGATGATCTTGAAAATAGATCTCGCAGGAATAACTTGATCATTTACGGTTTGAAAAAACCATCAGATGAAACTTCTGAGGCATTGTTAGCTTCTGTAACGGACCTGCTGTCTTCTAAGCTTGGTGTCCAATGTGGGTCCATTGAGCGCTGCCACAGACTTGGCACACGAAATAATGAAAAGATGCGGCCTGTAATCTTCAAGTTGCTGGACTTCAGAGCTAAGCTCGAAATACTTAGAAATGCCAGAAAACTGAAAGGATCTAATATATACATTCGCGAAGACTTTCTGCACGTGTACGGCAAATCCGCAAGGATTTGTGGGATCACTCGGTTGGTATTCGCAAGCAAGCAGCCAAATGTAGATTACAGTACGATTGCCTGATAGTCGATAGCATTCGCTACACGTGGGACAACGTTCGCAAAACAATCGTTCAGGCTGCACATGCCACCGCTTCTAGGCGCACAGAGTGACTTGATAATGAACAGAAACTTACACTTTTGAACATAAATGCTCGAAGTTTGCTTAACAAGGTTGAAGATTTCAATTGGTTAGCAGAATGCCACAATCCGTCAGTAATTTGCGTAACTGAAACATGGCCAAGCAACTCCATATCGGATTCTGAAATTTTGCCTCCAGCTTATTCGGTCGTCAGAAACGACAGGCAACTTGGTAAAGAGGTGGGGGCGTAGCTCTTTTTATTAAAAAAGGCATTGAATTTTTAGTACTCCCAGAACTTCCGAATGCTGAGTCTGTTTGGTGCCGCATAAAGGTTTCTGGCATTGTGACAGTAGTGGGTGCTGTTTATCGACCGCCTGGTTCTGAAAATCTATTTTCCCATATTACAGAATACATAGCCAAAAACAGACTTCATAATTATAAAAATATCACAGTTTCTCTTTAAGGGCGAATCAATGAATGCGATAGCAACACAGCAATGTCATATGAAGTAAGGTGAGCGGCTTTGGTAGCAATATGAATTGTAGTAAACATGAGCTGATTAAGTAAGCAGGTGTGCTGCGGCGTAAGTAGACCGACATGAAGAGAGACTCGATGACCACGAGAAGGCGCGTGTGAAACGGTGGTGTTGATGAGAAGCGCTTCCCGTGGGCAGCGCGCGTGCGAAGGGACACACCTGTAGCGCTGCACTGCCGATCCGGGCAGCATTGCATGTGTAGCGTTCGTTGGAAAATGTGGCCCGACTATTACTAACTGTGGTGTGAGCGCGCACAAACAAACATGAATAGATCACACTGAATGACTGCAGACAACGACTGTCAAAACGCTGGCAGCAAGCGCATATACGCCGCAGCGGGCGAAGGTACGTGCGGTCTATCGCTTCAACGGAAACTGAGCGGCGAATGCACCGCGCATAAAGGTCAGAGCCGTGTGGAGATAAGAGAGGGTGCGAGCGAGCGACGAGCGCGGTTCTTGGCAGAGTAAAAATGCCCCCCCCCCCCCCCCCCCCCGCTCCCTCCGGCGCTCGCTTCCCGCTTTCTTGCTTGCGCGTGGAAGATTGAGTGCGTTCGCTCTCCGTGACAGCGTGCGTCCCAGCACGCTTCCGCTCGGGCATACGTCGCGCGGCGAAGATTTTATCTATACGGAACCTCACGGCGACGGCGACGCCGACGGCAGAAATCCGGTGGAAGTGTCCATATAATTGCTATCGCAATAAAATGATCATCACAGGTGATTTGAATGCTCCCTGTATTGATTGGGCCTTATTAGCCTCAACAGGTCGTGAAAAGGCAGTTTGTCTCCCTGATTAATATGGCCATTTCATTTGATTTAGCACAAGTGGTTGAACGTCCAACCAGAGTAAACTCTG
The DNA here is from genome assembly GCF_013339745.2 of Dermacentor silvarum. Taxonomy (NCBI): domain Eukaryota; kingdom Metazoa; phylum Arthropoda; class Arachnida; order Ixodida; family Ixodidae; genus Dermacentor; species Dermacentor silvarum. The sequence goes on along the minus strand of NC_051164.1, from coordinate 3,068,617 downwards.
TTCTTGACCTTGTTTTTATTAATCAACTAAAAACCGTACTGCTACAGTACGGTTTTGAGTGTGACATAGTTGATGGTTTATCCGATCACAAGGGTGTTTTGGTACAAATTAACGTGGTCTGAGAACCTTGTAACCCGAAATTCAACGTTGTTACCGACTTCGCCCATGCTAATGATCGTGATATTGTTGAACTGTTAGAATCTTCCTTTGGTTATTTCGTGGCAAGCAGTGAAACCTGCAATGTTGATGCTTTGTTAGAACAGTTTTATAGTATAGTGCGTACCTGTGTGCAGCAGTTCGTGCCACAAAAGTGTGTAAAACATAACCCGAAGCATCCATGGTACACACGTGACATAATCCAGCTCATACGACGCATTAAACGCATGCGCAAGCGTAACCGCCCACGCAGCGAAAGTCACGATGCACTCCTTTTCTCGCTCAAGTCTGAACTAAAGACAAATATGATAGACGCTAAAAACTGTTACTTTAACAGGACATTAACAAAGTTCATGAAAGAAAACCCATCGAAATTTTGGATAACAATACTTCCCTCTTCTCTTGACTCTGTAGCAATCATTATCAACGATCAGATTTGCACTGATCCTATCACCATCTCTGAAGGCTTTAATAACTACTTTCATTCTGTCTTTCTTCAAGATGATGGTTCCTACCCTCACTTCGTTCATAGTTCCGTACATGAATTGCCCAGTCTCGAAGTAACTTACGCAGGGGTTCATAATCTGTTGCTGAAAATTGACGCAACTAAGAGCGCGGGACCTGACGCCATACCTAATTTGTTCTTAAAGAGGTACTCAGAATGGAATGACCGGTATCTTACAGTAATTTTCAACAAATCGCTGGACACGTCAACCGTTCCCCGAGCTTGAAAAATTGCTAGTGTCATCCCAGTGTTTAAATCTGGCGATAAACAACTAATAGCTAACTACAGACCGATATCTCTTATTTACACTTGCTGCAAGCTTCTTGAGCACATTATTCATAAACACATGGTTCAGTATCTAACCTGTCACAATCTGCTTTCTGAAAACCAGCACAGCTTTCAAACCGGTTTTTCTACTGTCACGCAGCTCATTCAATTTACGTACGACATAGCTTCTGCACTCAACAATCGCGATCAAATGGATGCAATTTTTATTGACTATTCGAAGGCTTTTGACATAGTCTGCCACAAAAAGCTTCTGTGTAAACTGCGTGCAATATTCTATGGGTCTAAATTACTAGACTGGATTACTGACTACTTACAATTAAGAACTCAATTCGTCACTTTTAATCGCGCACAGTCATCATCTGTCACAGTCACGTCAGGTGTGCCTCAGGGTTCGGTGCTTGGACCTCTGTTATTTGTAATTTACATTAATAACGTAGTAAATGTTACTAGTAATACCGCCGTCAAGTTGCGTCTGTATGCTGATGACTGCGTCATATACCGCAGTTACCAATGCTAATGATCAACAGGAATTAAACAATGTTTTTTCATTGTTCTGCGAATGGAGTAACACTTGGCAAATGAAAATTAATTTCACTAAAACCGCCGCAATGACCTTTGGTAAAGCCGCTACATTTCTCTTACAATGCCAATGGTAGTTACTTGTCCCAGGTTAATGACTTCAAATACCTGGGTGTGATCTTTTCACATAACTTAAAATGGCATGCTCACATTAATCACATCTCTGGAAAAGCACTTAGGAAACTCGGTTACCTTAAACGAACTTTAAAAAATGCAACAAAGGAATGTAAACTAACTGCCTACAAATCGCTAGTTCGCCCGTTGCTGGAATACGCGTCAACTGTTTGGTCCCCTCACTGTGCTTGTGACGTTGACCTTTTGGAATCAGTTCAGAAAAAAACAATCAGATTCATCTATGGTCGTTATGATCGAAACTTTTCACCCTCATCACACGCTCGCATCTTATCATTGCAGAGATTGAAACATAGGCGCACACGTGAAAGAATCATCTTGCTTCACAAGATTATTCACACGTTATCCGGTATTCAGGGTCCCTTCTCTTTTAAATCTCCTAGCGCACGCGCAACCCGTCATAGCCATGCACTAAACATTGTTCCTTTCAGGACACATATTGACTGTTTTAAATTTTCTTTTTTTCCGCACACACTTGAAATATGGAACAACTTGGATGGTTCGCTACGCGCATTGCCTTTTGCAGAGTTCATTGACCAATTACCTAACCATATCGCCTGTTAGTCTGTTTGTATAATCTTAGTGTTTGTTCGTCTGTTTGTACTAAAATCTTGTACCCACTCCTGCTATGTCTCGAAATAGAGACAGCAGTATTTGTAAATAAAATAAATAAGTAAAAATGAGAAACCGGATGCCACACAAGGAATGCCTACTTCAAAATTGGTAAAACTAATTGTTTTATACGCTGCTTCTATTACGTTAATACGTACATGTTTTAAACATTGTTGCAATTAGTGAAGCGCTTACTTACCCTGCACTTCAAACTACAGTATTAACATGTTATGACCAAGAACCATCCCCTGACAGCATAAGACCTAAATATTTCACTGATGACTGATTTGATATTTCGTGACCACTTAACAAATACTTATATTTGATTTTGTTATATTTTTCAAGTGAAGCTAAAGTGTACATAGTTATTTATGTTTAGGGACATGTTATTAGTGACACACCATTTTTATACGCGCTTCAGGTTTAGATGCCCTTGCATAAACATCCACAAAAATTGTATCTCGGTTTTCACACGCTGTTAATAAAAACAATACAAGCAATTCGGCAGAGACATTTAAAACTGATTACGTGTACCCACACGTAAGCAGTTTTAAATATCTCTGCCGAATGCGAAAGCGAGATAGCCCCTTTGGTGAAATGTTTTTTCCGCACGTTCCGTGTCCGTGCAAGTTTCCCTACGTTCTAACGGCGTCTCGGTAAGGCCAAATGAAAACGCGCCCAGCGTCTGAACGCACTCGCTCGCTCACGAGTTCATATCTCGAAGGAGCGCTCCGCCGCGTTCAATTGGATATAAATACATTTTATTTCATTTAGTCATTTTATACGATCACGACGTGACACCACCTCCCATTGCACATTGGCAAATTGCACTATCTAGGTGGTGCTGACTAGGCGCACCGTTAATGAATCGCAACCTTGGAGCCGCTGTGGCGTCGCTTGTTGCCTTTCTGTAGTTTAGAAGAACTTGTTTTCGGGCGAGTTGGTACATATTAGCAGACATTGTTTAACTGCGCGAAAAAGACGGACCACAGAGACAGCATGGAACAAGGACGGGCGAAGGTCCTAAAGAAAAAAAGAGAAAAAATATACAAAAATCTTGTTTATACCAAACGCAACCTATCTACGCTCGTCAATAAACCTCATCTCACTGTTGTGCAGATGAACTGAGGTGTCGCTGACACACTCTTGTCCCTTCTTTCTTATAAAGTACGCCTCGAGTAGCTCTCTCGCTCGGCTATCTCGGCTGCGACACAAAATCTTAACTTTTTTCATGATCGGCTTACACTGGCACGCCAAGCAGTGGATAGGAAGGTGCCCATTACCTTATTCCTAATTGAAAATTCATGCTCACGCAGGCGTGCATTCACGCACCTTCCTGTTTGGCCTACGTAAACTTTGCCGCATGATAGAGGTATCTGGTACACTACTCCAACACTGCACTCTATGTGGGAAATGGTGTGCTTAGCTCCGCAACCTTGGAGCCTATCTTTGCTTCTTCCTATGCGCGAGCATATTCCAGCGAACTTGCTGGCAGCCGAGAACGCTACCTCAACTCCATAATGTTTTAAAACCTTTTTTAAGTTGTGGGAAGTCTTGTGGACATAAGGCACAACTTTACGTTTCTTTAATATTCATTTCAGTCTTTATATTCCTAAGCACTGCCTCCGCTACTGCTGAAATGACTGGCTGCGGGAAACCTGCATCTTCTAGCCTTACAATCTGCCTGTAAAAGCTTTCCTGTATTTTCTCTGTGCATGACTTTTTTACGGCTGACATGATACACTGGGTGGCTATTGCCCGCTTCGCCGTTTTCCAATGAGCCGAATCGTAGGGCAACAATTTATTTTGGGACCTTGGGTTATATTTCCAGCACACATGGTTGTCACAGAAGGTTAAAGCGTTGTCTCAAAACTGGATATTATTATCCTTTGTTACTTCATGGGTGAAAGTCAACCCTTTGCCAATGCGCTGAAAGACGTGTAGTACATCTGCGATGGCGTCGTCATACGTGGAACTGGCTTGCCTTTTTAAAAGTACAAGAAAATCGTCAACGTATCTGAACGCGGTAACAACATGGTCACGATCGATCCCTTCATTTACCGCTGTGTCAAAATCCGATAAGAATACATTACACAAGATAGGTGCAACGCAAGCACAGACAGCATGGAACAAGGCTGCGCCCGTCCTTGTTCCATGCTGTCTCTGTGGTGCGTCTTTTTCTCGCAGTTAAACAATGTCCGCTAATTTGTTGCCTTTCCTTGTGACGTAATACACACGCTCTATCAATTGCAGTAACTTTTATATCACATTTGAACTGTTCCCACATTGCTATGAAGCTGTTAGTTTCAGTATGCAGGGCATTTGAAATACATTCTTTGGCTCTTGTGACAAATACTTCATCTTGCAGCAATTTCTCATTGAACTTCCATAGGAACCAGTTAAACTTCACAACCTTTCGTTTTTCGCCAATGGTAACTGTGACGAAACAATGGTCACTAAAACTAAGGTGTTGTTACGCAGTGAGCTGGAGTATATGTTAGGCGTAGAAAATGAAGTGCCTGGAGCATTTAAAAAAGAAATAAAAGAGGTGAAAGCAAAGCTCGAGTTGATCGATGAAGATAAGTATCGCGGCGCAATTATAAGGGCGCGTACTGAAAGATTGTGGCGGGGCGAAACGCCCACTAAGCGTGTGCTTAGTGAAGAAAAGAAGCATGCAGCAAATAAAACGATAAATGAAATTCGATATCGTAACAAAATTACGCAAGAAAGCAAACAGATGACACTTGCATTCGTTGAATTTTACACAGAGCTTCTTGGCCAAAACATTGATGACCCCAAGCGCTTCCGAGTTGACTTTCTGTCTCTTATGCCAAGATTAGAAGACACGGTTAGAGTGTCACTGGAATCTAAAATTACCGTGTCTGAAATTGACGCCGTAATAGATGAATTAAGTAACCGCAGGTCACCCGGGCCGGATGTATTGGGTTGCAGCCATATACAAGTTTTTAAGACAGAAATTGCAATGGGTTTACATCGATGAATCGCTGAATGTTATGAAAAAAATCAAGCACCCCTCTCCTTTAGGACAGCGCATGTAGTACTGATTCCCAAAACTGATGGCCCTGCAAAGTTACTTTCAGTCGAGTCTTACCGTCCCATTAGTTTGACCAATTCATAATACAAAATATACATGAAAATGTGCGTGCGGTTCGCACGGTTGAACAGGAAGGCAACAACCACGTTGCCTCCCTGTTCAACCGTGCGAACTGCATTTGCACCCAATCAGAAGGTCGTTTCACGGACTTGGACCGCGTGCGTAGCGATCTCTCGGCAAGCGGCTATCCCACGTCGTTTTTTAATGCTGTGGAACGCCGCCTATCCATTTCCGTCCGACCGGCTAATCCCTGACCAAGAAAACGTGCTGCCAAACCCTTCATTTCTGGGATAAGCTAAACCTTGTCTCGTGTGCTGCGCACTTATGACGTTGAGGTTGCACACATGCCTGTTTGTAAGCTTTTGATATTATATAGTTCAGCGGAAATCCGCTAGGATGAGATAAGTAATTAAAGGGAAACTGAGACATCCACCCAAATGTAGCAATTTGCTACAATGGAAACCCAACCGGGTTCCTCGAAAGAAAGCCTCGCAGTTGAAGAAAAATTCGTCCTGGTCCGGGACTCGAACCCGGGACCACCACCTTTCCGGGGCATCCGCTCTACAATCTGAGTTAACCAGGCGGCTAGCAGATGGCAGGGCGAAGTCGAATTTGTCGACAACTCCAAGCAAAGGCAAGTGTTTGATGTTATAGTTCAGCGGAAATCCGCTAGGTGGAGATAAGTAATTAAAGGGAAACTGAGACATCCACACAAATGTAGCAATTTGCTACAATGGAAACCCAACCGGGTTCTCGAAAGAAAGCCTCCCAGTTGAAGAAAAATTCGTCCTGGTCCGGGACTCGAACCCGGGACCACCGCCTGCAGCCGCTCTACCTTGTGAGCTAACCAGGCGGCTAGCTGACTCAGTTTCCCTTTAATTACTTATCTCCACCTAGCGGATTTCCGCTGAACTATTACGTCATAAATATTGAGTGAATATATTATTACAAAATGTAAGGGGCATAGAGTTGATAACAATAAGAAATTAGCAACTATATGGGCAGCAGGGAATGAATACATCAGAATATAAATGTTAATGGACACTGAGGCTGCTGGTGAATGAGGTCAGAGATTTCTGTAGTACTTGATCGTTAGTAAGCCGATTCCATTCCGTTACAGTTCTTGGAAAAAATGAATATTTAAAGCAGTTATTACGCTGACGAAAAGGGGTGATTGTAAGATAATGACGTTGTCTTGTAGTGTAACCTGAGGAAAAGGATATTAGTCCCTCAATATTGACACGTATACATGTTTATCTTTCACCGGTGACGGCTTTATACCGGCTAACAAGTGTTAAACGTTATCGCTCGGCGCAGGACGCGCCTGCATCGGAAGCTTCTCGAACGTTATCGATGCTTCTATCCTTCGTCTGTGGTCACCGACGCTCATCTAATCTGATTGTATGAGTGACGCGAATTGTCTAGAACTTTCTGGAAGACACACGGGCATCAGGGATTAATCTGGAACCTTCGATGACTCAGGTATAAAAGCCGACGCGTTTCGCCGCTGATCAGATTTTCGACGATTGCCGACTGTGTTCGCCGCTATCGTTGTGCTTTGAGTGTACCTTGCTTTTGTGGGCACAGGTTGGCCCAATAAACAACCAGTTTCGTCGTACACAGTTTTACGACTGTTTTCTTCAGCGTCACTACTACGTGACAATATTAATCTTGAAATGACCTTTGATTATTTGGTATAAGAACTCAAGTCTGGAAACGCGATTTTTTTCGGATACAGATGTCAAACCAGCCTTATCTAACAGATCAGTTACTGATGTGCGTCCATAGTTATTGTAAACAAAACGAACTGCTTTCTTTTGTATGTTTTCAATTTTATTAATGTTAGTTTTAGTAAATGGATCCCAAATTATCGCCGCATAATCTAATATTGGAAGGACAACCGATTTGTAAGCTTGAAGCCGGACTCTGGGTGTGGAGGGTTTTAGTGCTCACCTAAGAAAAAAAAGTTTAAAGTTAGCATTGCTTATCACCTGATCAATGTGCTTAGTCAAGTCAAGGTCGTTAGTAATCCATAATCCTAGATATTTGTATTGTGCAACTTCGGAGAGCATATTGTCAGCAAAAGAATATTGGAATATCAGGCGATTTTTCTTGCGAGTTATTCTCATGTAAACGGTTTTTTGAAAATTTATCGGCATCTGCCAGGCATCACACCATTCAATAATCTTTTGGAAGGCCTCGTTCAGTGTTTTTTGATCGGATATAGTTTTAATTTCGGAGTAGAACACGCAGTCATCCGCGTATAATTTAATATGAACTGGAATGTCTTTTACGATGTCATTTATATAAATGATGAAGAGAAGTGGCCCAAACACAGAACCCTGAGGGACTCCAGAGTCAACAGAAAGAGACTGAGATGAATGATTACGAAAAGTGACATATTGTTGACGGTTATTCAAGTATGTTGAAATACAATTAGTATTCTTGTCATTTTTTATTATGCTATTAATTTTGGAAAGCAGCTTTTTGTGAGAAACTTTATCAAATGCTTTTGCGAAATCCATAAAAATGACATCTGTTTGGTTTCCGTTATTAATAGAGTTAGGAAAGTGATGTACAGTCTGGACTAATTGAGTACAAGTAGTACCTTTCCGAAATCCGTGCTGAAGATTTGTAAAAAAATCATGTTTTACAAGAAAATAAGAGATGTGGGTGTGTATTATGTGCTCCATAATTTTGCAACCTGTCGATGTTAGTGAAATTGGCCTGTAATTATTGATGCACTGTTTCTTACCGTTTTTATGAACTGGTTGAACTCTGGCCGTCTTCCAGTCGTTCGGAACCTGTCCTTCGTTTATAGATCTGGAAAATAATATAAACAAGTATTTGGCTACCCACTCTGCATACCTAGTTAGGAATGCATTTGGTATTTTATCGGGTCCGGGGGACTTCTTGGTATCTATATTCAAAAGCACTTTAATGATACCTTGCTCGCTGATGACAAGATCAGGCATCGGAGGTAAACATGTTTCGGAAGCTGGCAGTATGCCATTATCATTAGTGAAAACAGATTTGAAGTATTCGTTAAAAGCAGATGATATTTAGTTTTCGTCATGGGTTAGAGTGCCGTTGACTTCAAACGCACGACAATCTCTGGATGCCGGAGAGATTGTGCCCCAGAATTTCTCTGGTGAAGTTGAAATAAAGTTATGCAACAAGTTGCCAAAATATTTTTCTTTATCGAGTGCTATTTGACTTTTTAATCCATCAGGAAACATCAGCGGACGCAATGGTCACGCCAATGGCAACAGGACAACGCGGACACGGCGCTTATCCGCTGGATGCCGCGTCTGTCAGCGCCCTTGCCCTGTCAGTCACGTTACTGACAGGGCAAGGGCGCTTCCCATAGTACTTTTTTACAGGTTCAACCTGATGCGCGAGCCCCTATGCCCTTGTGTCTCTCGGCGCGAGCCATTCAAACACTACGTCTACGAACGGCCACTGACCTCTGATCTCGCTTAAACTATGACGCCGTCTAGTGACCGGAATAACCCTGTCCTGCTCCGATCGCGTCGCAACATTTTCATCAGATCGCAGCTCTATTCTCGACACGCATGGCGGCTGCACGGCCACCATTATCCGTCTCGTTGGCAGTCGAGAGTTCACGTGTTTTGAAATTTGTGCCGGGAAACGCAAGTTTAGCAAAATGCAATTTTGCGTTTTCAACAGAATGACGAAACGTGACATGGAGCTGCAAATATTATCGACTAATACTTTTTTGTGGTCATATTGCGACTTTAGCGCTCTCGCGAATATGTGGTGGCGTTACAAGATAGCCGGCATGTCAGCTTGTTGATTGGTTGAAGGAATATCCCGAGAGGAGCGTCACAGGAAGGGCCGTTTCGCAAACGTCAATTTGACGTTGCGTGACGGTGCGCTGAGCCGCCATTGCAGAGATTTTCCGCCATAATTTGTGGTGCGACGAGCCGCGTAAATTATGGTAATGAGCGGCCCGCAATGGTGGTCGAGAGGCATGCGTATCGCTCAATTTTCCCTGTCATTTGGGGTCATGAAAATCTTTTGTTCACAACGCGTGCTCATGGCATTTGCATCGCTTTCGTGTGGTGTTGGCATTTGTGTCTTGGGCCATCGTTTTTATTAAGGACACGTTTATTTGAAATAATATTGGTAAAACATTACAAACTTTCTGTGACTTTTTGCATTTTTCACTGCTGCGTTTGTATGACAACGGCGGCTTTTGAATTTATAAAAAGAAATGTAGGCAAGGCGGCGCCTTTAAGTATCCTCTCGCGGTGCGAGTAAGCAGCCAAGTGAACGGGAGATGGCAGCGCTGGCGCTTGCGTCGCGCAACGCTATTGATGATATTCGGCCGCTTCTAAACCCTACCAGTTGGACTGAGTCACTTGCGTCATAGAGAAAGGAATTCAACAAAAGCGGACACTCCCATAGGGCCCAGCGGCCGAATGGACTGCAGCGCGCCAAGCGTCGGCATCAATCACTTCCGTTTTCTGTTTTGGGCGCATGCATTTTGAACGCTAGCTAGCACGCCGGCTGTGCCTTTTCCCCCCCCCCCCCCCCCTTTTGTTGATCGCCGGGACTCGCCCCCAGGAGGCCGAGGAGAACAGACGTGTCTCACATGGGCTCCCGCTTTTCGTGCTTCTCACCCCGGAACAAGGCCAGTGACGAATCTAAGTTTTGCACCGGTGCAACCGGCAAGACGAGATAAATCGCCGGAAAATAGCCTATTTCGGGTAAGTGCACCTTATTTTAAGATATCAAGTCGACCGCACACCCACCCGGCTAAGCCTAACGCCAAAGCAGCTCCCGCAATCCCATCGGAGGAAACGCCGTCGCGGCGCACGCCACGTGAGCACGAGCGCTCGCCTACGCCGCGGCGAAGAGCCCCTACGATGAGCCGAGAGGCAGATGCAGCAAGCGAAATGTCAAAGGCGCAGAAAGAAGAGGAAGCAAATGTAATGCAAACGGACACTACGATGAGCCGAGAGGCTGCTGCAGCACGCGAAATGTCAGAGAACCAGAAAGAAGAGGAAACAAATGCAATGCAAACGGACCGGAGGGAAGAAAACACTGGGGAAGATATGTGGAACTATGATGCAGAAAGCGGCAGAACAATCGAAGCGGAAAGCGCCTGGCTCACGAGGAGCAAAAAGGACAAGAAGGACACCAGGAATGTAAAGACGCCGGCAACAAAACCAACTAATGAGCAGACGTCCAATCCAGCACCGTCACAGCAACAACACAGACCCAGGATACGGTGGCTAGATGGGTAGGTGTGCCGACCGGCGCGTCTGGAGCGTAGTTCACCACATATCGAGCAGCGCTGCGCTGCTACAGGGAAAAGAAAGGTGACTTTATATTGTTTAAATAGCAGGCTATGTAACAAGAAAGTTCCTGCAAAGAACCAAGTGCTGCGATTGCTCAGGGACATTACTGAATTCAACAGAATGAGTAGGTCAGGGCTGTTGCTCCCTTCTGAAGCACTAAAAAAAAAAAAAAAACTGGTAGCATTGCTCGAAGACGCCTTCAAGCTGTGCTTTAGTTTAAATGAGTTACGAAGGAACAGTATCGCCGACTTTGCGTCCTTTCTGCAGCTGAATTCATCCTCCGAATATAATCGGCTGTGAGCGGCACAAGAAAGAGCTAACAAAAAATGTTGTGAAGTTCTATTCAATTACGCTCCTTTACTTTCTTGTCAAGGACAAGAACATGGCGCGCGAAAGCAACAGGGAGAAGAGGAATCTCCTGAAGCGGAGCCGTGTGCTGTGAATAATGTTATGATGTGGTGGACCAACGTTGCGACCTTGCTGGCGCTAGGGTATTTATGTTGGTGCATCTGCTGACTCAAGTTATGAGAGCGTTTTTTGTATTTTAAACATATTCTTGAATGTAGCCCAAGACGTATTGCTTTATTTTATTGGAACCAAACAGTGAACCATGTGCACTTACCAACACAATTCGTCTCGTAACAACTTAAATACCGTAACTGAGGCAGCAATAAGCACAATAGCTAGATTTCTCGAAATTGAAACATGAGAACTTACTAAATATCACGTAAACACGTTTCCGTATACCGTATAAACCACTGCAGTATTGTTTTATTCATGGAAAAAATGCATCTACGTATTTAATGCAATGGGCTGGAGCGCCGCATTTGTACCAATAAATGTGACCAATCGCCAAGCTAGAAAATTTACTTCAGCATATCGTGTCTTCTGAGTAGACGACCGTAACAAATTCGCCATTCTAGCTTTGCCTACACTGCTCAAAACGGCATTGTATAACGCGTACTTCAAAGCTAGAGCAGAGGCTGCAGCGATACTATATCAAACACGCTGCTCGTCTACACAGCGCAGCCGACGTTGCGCGCAGCCCAGCCGTTATACTGTCCGCAGCGTCACTTCTGCGTCATGATGCGGAGAAGTGGGGAACTACGCTCGGTCGGCACACCTACCCATCTAGCCACCGTATCCAGGATGCCGCCCCTGCCACTAGCCGACTTTAAGATCGTCTACCGCTCGCAGGCAGGTCTCGACCTCGTGAAATGGAACATCGTTGCAGTTATGCACGCCATCGGCCGAGCAAGTGGACTATCGCAGCAAGACTTCAATGACAAAGTACGCGTGCAAGTACAGAGAATCGAAAATTTAATCATTGCAAGCACGGCCGACAAGGAACATGCCAAGATGCTTGTCAGCATCAACAAAATACAGCTTGGAGGCACTCATCACAACGTTAAACGCAACATACGAACCCCTGATGACGTCTCCAGAGGCGTCATCAATGGCCTCATACCCGGAACGAGCACCGCAGAACTCATATGAGGCAGGAATCCGAGCACCGGCAAGAGTCACCGTTCTTCACGCCAGAATGCTGGGTCAGTCGACCACGGCAGTCCTATTCTTCGAAGGACCGCACCTTCCCTATTACATCATCTTCCAGAGCGTTGATTTCCGCGGCAGACCATATCGAAAGTCAGTGCAGTACTGCCACAGCTGTGGCACAACGCGACACCGTCACGACGTCTGTCCGAGACCGGTCCCGGATTTCTGCTACAAATGCGGCAAGACCGGACAACCACAAAACCACGATTGCAAACCAACCTGCAAGCTCTGCGGAGAAGGGCACGAAACTGCAAGTACAGAGTGCAAGAAAAGACTGAAGCCAAGCCCCCCACCCTATACAATATACGGCAACAGCGCCTCAACAGGCTCCAAGAAAGAGACAACCGCTGGAGCTCCAGCAGTGAAGAGTTCCCGGAGCTGAGCACCTCGGCTCGAGTAGTATCAGTGCGGGCAGCTCCCCAAGGCGCAGCAGGTCCAAGTCAATACTGTGAAATGCCTCGCGCCCCCGCTCTCGTTCTCGCTCGCGCTCCCACTCGGTCAAGCGCGCGAGCTACGCCGACGTGGCAAGTGGCTCGAGCGCCTCGAGGGGTACGAGCAGCTTGGACTCCTCGTCGACCGAAGCCACAGCCATACGGGTCCTCGAAAACAAACAGCAGAACCAGCAGAGCAAACTGCAGAATCAGCACAGCAAATTGCAAAGCCAGCAAAACCTCATAGACAAACTACTCCGCAGTCAATAGAGACAGCAAGAGCTCACCGACAAACTGATCCAAAATGCAAGGATCAGCAAGAACTCACAGACAAGCTGCATCAGAAATACCAGGAGCTCGAAAACATTAACAGACAGTCGGGAACGACGCTGACAAAGACAGATGTCGAAGCCATAGTAGATGCAAGGTGAATGATATTTCAAGAAGCCTTTATGAACAACATTCACGCCACGATGAAAAAAATCGTCCAATCAGCCGTCGAAAAAACAGCCGCAACCTTCGAAAACAAGATCGCCACGCTAAACGCCAAGATCGATGGGATCGCGCCACAGTTCAACAACTTTATCGCGTATGTAAAGAAAAACTACGTCACCAATGCACAGCTCGACAATTCGCGCCACACGACTAGGAAGAAAGCGCGGGCGAACAGCCACAGCGACTCTCGCTCCATCTCGCCCACTCGCGATCGCCGACGCGAATTCGAATCCATCGACGATGGCGACCACTAACCACAAGGCGAAGAACCAGCATTCAACTATACGCATATGGCAATGAAACTGTCGCTCTTAGCGCCCTCGACACGCAAGCCTGCAAGAATTCGTCAAGCTGAATCAACCCGACGTCATAGCACTACAGGAAACCAATACTCAGAATGTCCGACTGCACGGGTACACCACTTATGCGCACACCCAACGCACTGCCATACTGGTCAAGAAAACTCTCACGGCGCAAGAACACGACATAGAGAACACCCAGACAGAACACACCCTAATCGAGATTTTACCGGAACGAAAGACGCAGAAAAGCCTATTCATGGCCAGCTTGTACAGCCCCCCTCGGGACCAGTTACCGGACTTCGATCATTTTGTACGAAAAATCAAGAAGTCCACGAATGGCCACGAAGTCGTAATAGTGGGGGACTTCAACGCCTCGCACACGGCATGGGGCTATCATACCACCACGAGGAAGGGTGCTAGAGTGTACGATGCCGCCCAACAACACAGATTCACCCCTCTGGAATGATCCTCTCCAGACCACGAGAATTTGAAACAGCGTCTCCAGGGACACAAACCCCGATCTTACTTTTAAGGCGGACGTCCCCTGGGCAGAGTGGAGTCAACTTCCGGAAACCCTAGGGAGCGATCACCATATCCTTCAATTAGATGTAGCACACACCCGTAGACAGACCAAGACCGGAATTGCACGACTAACTGAATAGAAATCCTTGAGGGACAACCTATATTCCAGAGCAACTATAACCGACATTGACGAATGGCTCAAAAATGTGCTAGATATAGCAGAACGCCACACCAAGGTCATACAACTCGATGCCGATACGCCCGCGGTCGACGCGCATCTCCTCCACCTCTGGGAAGTGTTACGAACGGGTTGGCGTTACATCTCAGCGCTGCCATCCGTTGTTGCGGGTCGGAGATTAATCCGCCGCTGCTGCCAGTTTGTTGAGACTCGGGTAGCGTTTAGGCCGGTGATCCTTCAGCCAAAGGGATGAGTACGTCCGGGAGTGAGAGCGAGAGAAAAAAGGGTTTATTTTACATATTTACAGTGGCTCCAAATATCGAAGCCCACTCCATGGGGGAGCACTATGAAAGTCTCAGCTCACTACATGTCTGAGCACCTATCAGAACAGGTCAGGACACACCACTGCACGCAAGGTGTCTCCTTATAAAACATCGGTCTTCCCTAGTCGACCCGGCTAGGGAATCAGATGACCTTCATGCGACCAATCAGAGGGGTCGTATTGTTCACCGAACTCCGCCTCTAATGTTTCACCTTCGAAGCAAGGACGAGGAAATCCGGAAACAGGGGGTTGACACTCCTTCTACGAAAGTCGGTGACCTGTTTCTTGCCCTCCGACGGTCAGCTTGGCCGGGTCAGGAGAATGGCCTTTGCACTAATCCCCGCGTCTAACGAAGGGGGGCAAGCTTCGTGAGCTTCTTTGTCATCGCGTCCCAGCTGGTGTCGCGCCGCGTCGACAAGTAGGCGGCGGCTGATGAAGGTGGTGGCATCGTGGGAAGCACCTAAAGAATGCGCACTGCCTAGTTGGGGCGCTTGTTTGCCTGTCTCGTCGGTGTCTGGCACTGTCGCCGTCTCGGCGATGCTCATGAAAGGGCCGGCCTCGATGGGAAACAATCAAAGAATGCGCCCGGCCGATTCGGGACGCAACAGACTCCTCCCCCGCCGGAAGATCCGACCTGAGGGTGACCAGCTGTCAGGTTGCCCGAAGCGTCGGTGGTCGGTCGAGAGCTCGGGGTTTCTTATTGAAATGATGGCCGATGACACACTCGAGCATGAGGTCCCAGCATCAACCTCTCTGTGGCCTTCTCCCTGGGAATACACAAGCACACACACGACCACAGGGCACAGGAAAGCGCCGTGCTCGCACCGAGAGCCATCGGGTCTAGCGAGCAAATCAACGCGCCTGCCCTTATCTAATAATAGCACCAAAGCAGCCATCAAATCACTGAACCTTCGCTGAAGCCCACAATATTAAGATTAGACCAGGATTCACAATCTTCTCGCAACCTCCGACAGAGAAGAGCAGTCCTGGTGACAAAGCACCACATAGCGCTCAAGCTCCCGAAATCCGTTTAAATCCACCAGGCCTCGCTTGTCCCAATAATTTGGACCCAAAATTTTGTGCCGCCAAAGCGAGCTCACATGTACCTCTGTGTTCAACAAAACCAGATCGCTGTGTTGCAGAGAGCAAATGTAGAATACTTAAAAAATGCTCTAAATAAATGATAAATAAAATATCATACGGAGCACAAATGCCATGAACAGTCTTACATCCGCTAGTATTTCACGTACTAGCGCCACTCAGAGCCACATTAGCATCATGGATGTACTGTTAGAGTCGCTTTAACTTTGCGGACAAACTCACAAGTAATAAGTGCGAATCACGCACTAACAATTTCTTTCTCTTGTCCACATAGGACACACACTTAAGAAACAACAACAACAAAAAAAATATTGCGCAAATTACGCGCTAACACTACCGAAAAGTAAACTGATAATCAAGCGTGTCACTACAGGCTTCAAACAAATAGCCTGGACTTGACACTGCAAGCGTATCTCCTACAAAAAGAAGCCTATCTGCTTAAAAGGGAATGACACGTTGAAAAAAAGTTTCAAAAATTTTAACGCGAGCGAACCATCTCTTTCAGAGTATCGATGAGCTTATAAAACAAACAATTTAAACAAAGCTCGAAACGTGCAAATCGAAATTATCTCTAGTTTCGGAGATCTCAAAACGTATAACCAAACACTAAAAATAAAGAAACAAACAAACAAAATGATGTTTCCGCAAAACCTGAGTCGCTTTTGAGTCCGAGTAGCTTATGGTTGCGTCAAATCTTTAAGCCGTACTCGAGGCGGGCGCGGTCTGAGAGCCTGTCTCGTCAACCAGGTTGTACAAAGGGCATGTAGGTTAATCTCCTCACTGCCCACCCTCGACACTGTACAAACAGGCAGCATGCCTTTTTGGCATCGTACTGCGATTTCACTGCCACACATGCCCAATTCGCGTCGCCTTACCGGCTCGCTCTCCAGTGTCCTGCCTAATACACCTCGAAAAGAACCGGACGAGGGGGAACATAATTGCCCCCTTCGCGCCACCTTCGCTTTTGTACTCCTTCGCGCCGAACGGCCCTTTCTTTTCTTTCTCGTCCGGCGGTTCGGACGCGCTCTGTCTGAAAACATTCCAAGTAACAAACGCGCCGTTCGAACATTTTGACAGCGCTCCCCACTGGGTTTAGCGCCTTTATTCGGCCGCGTTGCCCTGTCTACCGCATTCCTGAGTTTGCGACGCCGCTTCATCCTAGCACGCTTTGTAGTGCTAATTTTCAAGCCTTCCGCTTGAATCTCCTGGTGACCGGCACTTATATCATCGGTCATGATTTCCGTCTCAACCGCAAAGGCACAGTCCGAATGATTTGCGGGTAAATCATTCTTTTCAATGCTACCTCGACTGGCGGAGAGCTTCAAACACTCAGGGACAATGCAGCTATTATCTTTTGCGAAACAGAGCTCGTATTCCTGGGAGTTGTCCACAACTGCACTGCCCTGCCTACAGTGTGCTTTAGCGCACTTTCCTGACCGATTGGACTCTGCACAGGTGCTCTTGTCTGACGACTCGGGGCCACTTTGGGCTTCTGCAAGAGCTACCTTCGCGACGTACTCCCCGGATAACTGTGCCAAATCGTCCACAGCTGGCCTAGCTGCTTCTCTAGTATTCCATTGGCACAGTATCTCGTCGCGCTCAATACGGTCCCCATTAACGGGCTCCTCAAGAACTACGTCACGGTCTACGGATCTGGCCTCACCTGTGAACGTACATTTAGGTTCACTAAGATCAACCTTTCTTTCTACCATCGGTAGAACCGTGCGTGCTAATCCTTCGCACCTTTCGTGCGCTATTTCTACGGGTGCCTGACATTTTTGTTCCTTCACTTCAAAACCCTGTTCCAATCTTTCAACCTCCTGACTGAGAGCTTCTATCTCTTCGTGTTGTTGCCTAATCCAATCCTGTCTTTTCAACTCCTCCTCATTCTCAATTGCTTCCTGTTCCTGCTCTTTTAGAATTGAGTTGCCGAAGTATTCAAAGTATTCCTGATCACTGTTGCTTTCTAAAATTGCTCTAATTTCGGCTTCTGATTTATCATCCTCTATTTCTACGTCGAGTTCTTCACACAACCGCAACAAGCTAGCTCTCGTCAAACTCATGAGGTCCATGGTCACTACTTTAGGCTTTGGCTCAGCTATTCCACAATACTTGCTGCGAAACCCGCACAAATTGCAATGCAAGTAAAAAAACTACCAGCGGTTCAATTCTGTTTTCCCAAGAGAATTTGAAGCCTGGAAAATATAGCAAAAACCAAACGCCTACACACAGAAGTAGCACCAAGTCCCCAAGAACTGCTCCACCGCATCGAATCAATTCAAAGAAGACGAAAATCCTGGGCCGCCTTTAAATGATAAGAATTACGGTAGTTCTCCACTTCCCAATTACTCCCACACAAGAATGAGGTCCGGCTTTAGTAGCTGGTTCAGATCTATGCTGAAAGCTGCTTTCTGCTTGGATGCGCAACAACCACAGTATCAAATGGGCAGTTGTACACGCTTCATCGGTTTTTAGAAAGTCTAGGCTAAATGATCCGATGACTCAAGCGCAAAGCCAGGCACTCACCCTGTACCGTGCAGTCATGATGCGCTGCGTGCATCCAGCCGCTCGCGAACCAGTTGGCGATTGGCGTGGGCTGCAGGTTCCATCTTGCCGCTGTCATCCTGTCGCTCGTGAATCAGTTGTTGGTGACTGGCGTCGGCTGCAGCGTCCATCTCACCACGGCCATCCAGTTGGTCGCGAAAGAGATGCCGGCGACTGGCGTTGACTGAAGGGTCGATCTCACCATGGCCATCCAGTTGCTCGTGGCTCGGGGCTAGGATTCATCCCATAGCTGCCATCCAGTTGGTCGCGAACGAGATTCCGGCGACTGACGTTGACTGAAGGGTCGATCTCACGACGGTCATCCAGTTGCTCGCGGCTCGGGGCTAGGATTCATCCCACCGCTGCCACCAGTTTGTTACGAACGGGTTGGCGTTACATCTCAGCGCTGCCATCCGTTGTTGCGGGTCGGAGATTAATCCGCCGCTGCTGCCAGTTTGTTGAGACTCGGGTAGCGTTTAGGCCGGTGATCCTTCAGCCAAAGGGATGAGTACGTCCGGGAGTGAGAGCGAGAGAAAAAAGGGTTTATGTTACATATTTACAGTGGCTCCAAATATCGAAGCCCACTCCATGGGGGAGCACTATGAAAGTCTCAGCTCACTACATGTCTGAGCACCTATCAGAACAGGTCAGGACACACCACTGCACGCAAGGTGTCTCCTTATAAAACATCGGTCTTCCCTAGTCGACCCGGCTAGGGAATCAGATGACCTTCATGCGACCAATCAGAGGGGTCGTATTGTTCACCGAACTCCGCCTCTAATGTTTCACCTTCGAAGCAAGGACGAGGAAATCCGGAAACAGGGGGTTGACACTCCTTCTACGAAAGTCGGTGACCTGTTTCTTGCCCTCCGACGGTCAGCTTGGCCGGGTCAGGAGAATGGCCTTTGCACTAATCCCCGCGTCTAACGAAGGGGGGCAAGCTTCGTGAGCTTCTTTGTCATCGCGTCCCAGCTGGTGTCGCGCCGCGTCGACAAGTAGGCGGCGGCTGATGAAGGTGGTGGCATCGTGGGAAGCACCTAAAGAATGCGCACTGCCTAGTTGGGGCGCTTGTTTGCCTGTCTCGTCGGTGTCTGGCACTGTCGCCGTCTCGGCGATGCTCATGAAAGGGCCGGCCTCGATGGGAAACAATCAAAGAATGCGCCCGGCCGATTCGGGACGCAACAGAAGCCAGAAGTGCGCTCCTCAAGAGATGGAAGCGACAAAAGCTCAACAGAAAGCTAAAGACACGCGTCGCTCTCCTTACCAAGCAGGCTCAAGAATATGCAGACCAACTCGCCAGGCAGAACTGGCACGCTTTCTGTGACAAGCTACAGGGGACTCTGAGCACCAAAAGGACCTGGCACCTTCTACGAGCACTCCTAGCCACGGAACCTACCAAAGCGGAACAGAAGCAACATCTCCACAACCACGACGGATCAGAACACCTCCTCCGAGAAATACAAAAGAAGCTCTGCGGAGATGCACCTTCTCGTGCGTCAACTAGCAGCAAAGTATACGCTGGAAAACCGAATCTAGAACTCGACCGACCCTTCACGCCGGCCGAACTCCACGTAGCCCTATCCAAGCTGACTAGAAATACCAGCCCCGGCAAAGACCGGATTGCCAACAAGCATCTGCGCAACCTACTGCAGCAGGCCACTGCGGCTTTCCTCCGGTACTACAACGAGTTCTGGGAGAAAGGAGAACTACCTGCTCTATGGAAGCACTCGGAGCCCAACAAACATTTCAGCCTGGAGAACCTACGCCCGATCTTCCTCACCTCGTGCGTGGGAAAGCTCTTCGAACACATGGTGCACGACCGCATTACCCAGATACATCGAAGATAACGGCCACCTACCGGACACCATGTTCGGCTTCAGGCAGCACCTTTCAACGCAAGACGTACTCTTACAACTGAAAGAAGGCCTCCTCGATCACCTTAACAATCGAAACAAGTACTGCATACTGGCTGTAGACGTCAAGGGAGCCTTTGATAACGTCAGTCACGACGCGATCCTCAACAACCTCGAAGGCACCGGCTGCGGCACTAGGACCTACGCGTACGTCAGAAACTTTCTGACCAACCGCACGGCAACCGTCGGGATCTGTAACATCCGCAGCGAAAGCTTCCAACTTCCAAACAGAGGCACCCCGCTTCGGTCATCTCACCACTATTCTTCAACGTGGCTGTGATCAAGTTATCCAAACTCGTCGAGACCATACCAGATCTGCATCACGCGATGTACGCTGATGACATCACGCTCTGGACCAGAGCTGAGAACATTGGAAGGCAAGAAAGCGCCCTACAAGAAGCCATAAACACCATCCAAAGCTATCTCCAAAACTGTGACCCCCGCTGCACCCCCGAGAAATCTGAGCATCTCGTCCTGAAAGCAAGAACGAGAGGCAGGCCACCCAACTACCAAGAGCCCAACGCCTGCATCACCCTCAATGGGACCCCAATCCCGAATGTTGATACGCTACGAATACTGGGACTCCTTATTCACAAGGACGGATCCGGAGCGGCCAGCCTACCAAGACTACAACGCACCCTTTCGCAACTCACGCACCTCGTCAAGAGGATCTCAAGCCAAAGAAGCGGCCTCAAGAAGCAAGAAACGCTAAGAATAATACAAGCACTGCTCACCAGCCGCATCACATACGGCATGCCGTACCTGGCATGCCAGAGATAGAAAAGATCAACGTCATGATAAGGAAGGCAATCAAAGTCGCCCTGGGACTCCCCTCCATGGCTTCTACTACACGTCTGCTCAAGATGGGCGTCCACAACACGTGGAAAGAGCTCGCTGAAGGGCACAAGAACAGCCAACTGGAATGACTGAAGCTTACACCCACCGGTAGATCAGTGCTCCGACTCCTGAACTGCAGCGAGACGTACGTCGCAGACACGGACAAGAAAGATCGAATTCCATCGGACGTTCGAGAGTCCCTCTACATTACACCCATACCGTGCAACATGCATCCCATATACCACAAGAGTAGAAAGCAAGCTAGAGCCAACGCCTACAAACGAAGATTCAAGCAAGACCCACACGCCCGCTACAGCGACGCGGCCAAGTATCCGCATCGAAACGCGTACGCTCTCAGCGTCGTAAACTCCCGAGGCCGTGAGTTAAAGGGAAATTGAGATTTCCACCCAAATGTAGAAATTTGCTACAATGGAAACCCAACCGGGTTCCTCGAAAGAAAGCCTCGCAGTTGAGGAAGTCTCAGTTTCCCTTTAATTACTTATCTCCACCTAGCGGATTTCCGCTGAACTATTACATCAAACAGGCCGCGAGTTAGCATCGGCAACCGTCAAGGCACGCAACCCAGAAACGGCGGAAGAAGTGGCAATCGCTCTCGCCACCTACACATGCACACAGCAGTCATTTTCACCGATTCTCAGGCCGTCTGTAGAAATTTCTCGAAGGGCCGCATCTCGGCTGATGCACTCAAGGTACTACAACGACGTAGCGCTCCGCTCCTGTACACCTGCGTAGCGTGGGTACCTGGACACGAGGGACTAGAGGGGAATGAAGCGGCCCACACCGCTGCCCGCGAGCACGTCAGCCGGGCTACCCTCGCCCCAGACGCCCTCCGACCAGCGGCATATGAGGTGGAAGCCGTACCCAACTATTCGGCGATATTGCAACACTACAGGCTCGAGCGCCGCGTGTGCCCTCCACCGCACCCAAACCTCGGCAAAGAAGAAAGCGTGGTCCTCAGACGCCTACAAAGCAATACTTACACTCACGGAACTATAATGCACCACCTCTACCCGACGCTCCACAGCTACTTCTGCCCACTGTGCAACGTTCCAGACATCCTGGCACACTTGCTCTTGGAATGCCCCTGGCATGAAGACATCGAAATGCAGCCGGAAATGGACGCTAAGCGAACACCACAAGCAAACGAATACCACCTATTCGAAACGTGTAAGGCCAAGCTCGCCCTCGGGGACCTGGAAGACGAACGACAACTCGTCGTCCGGGCCAAGAGGGCAGCCGAAGCCAGAGGGTTCCTGTACTAAGGAACCTTCCCACCTCAGGGTGATACCGGGCCTCGCTCGGGACACTGTTTCAAGAATAAACGTTTCTTTCTCTCTCTTCTTTGCTGATCGCCCGCGTACGGTCTTATTATTCGGTTTATTAATTGGTAAAAATGATTGCGAACGATGTTGTCAAGTCCCACCGAATCGGTGCCTGGTGCAGTTTCACAAAGTAGACGTAAGACCCCTTGTGAAATCAGGAAATATTTATTTTGCTTCATATGAAAGCTCGTTCCATGCTTTTTGTGCGTTCATCCAACGTTGTGAGCCCAGGTAAGCAGTAGTTCCCGAATGAAGCTCCACCGGACGGCATCAGCTGAAACAAAGTAAATTACAAGCAGGTTACATTTACAAGAATGTAACAGCATGTTACAAGCATGTGTCATTTTGGTATTTAGACATGGGAATACTGCGTGTAGAGACGAAACGTGTGAAAGCGGGGAATGGGCGGCATTACAAACGCAAGCAGTTCGCTATTACATACATGGCGTAGAAAATACCCGACTCCTCCCAAACAATATCATAAAATACGAAAACATCTGATTTCCAAACATTCCCCAATTTCTGGGCATTATTTCCTGCACTTTGGCAGCACAAATACATGGACGACTTCGCTTTTCCGAAACTTGGCATCGGGCGACGCGACGGTACGCTACATACACAGAGATGGACGTAACAGAGGCTCCCAGCCGGACCATGCTAGACGTTCGCAGAATGCCTTCTATTCGCACCCAAGACAAATGCGTGGGTGCAAAGCCTGTTTTCAGTCCTTTAGAAGATGGAATTTTCGAATTACAAGTTTCTGATATGTTCCTCAGCGTTATCGTTTGCGCGTTCTGCCGGCGCCAGCAACACACTCCCATGTTATGACTCTTGAGAATCACCTATCGCGTTTTCGGCAGGCGTGAGTACCGAAAGAAGGTATATGTTGTTGCGGGGCCATAAAAAAACGTCACAAACTTGTCCCTCTAAGATTCATTACACGCCAAACGAACTTTCTCATCACACCACGGCCGCGCTGCTTATCGCTAACTGCCGCACAGCACGCTGTGCGGCCAGCGTGCCTCAAAAGTACCCCAAAAAGTAACGAAATTACTTTTCAGTAATGTCTGGCGTCAGAGAAATTGGCACAAACTTCTCCTAGCAAGATGCACTAGACTATGCACCCCGGCCGAGTTGGTTCTCGCTAACTGCGTCACAGCGCTCTGTGCGACCAGTGTGCCTCAACAGAACCGAAATCAGTTACTATAACCCCTAGGAAGCGTTATAAACATGTCCCAGCCCGATTCCTTAACTCAAATTGACTGCGCCGGGACTGCCGAGCTGTTTTTCGCTAACTGGTCCCGTGTCGTAAGCCTAATTGCGTCGTAGACTGAAACAAAATTTCTCACCTTGCCGTAGTCTAACAGTGCAGTGGTGTCTTCTCGCAGTGCAGTAGGAACGCAAGAATACGCCGGGAGCCCAAGAAACCAGGCTAAATTTGAACAAAAAGACACAGAGGGGTCGTCGCGGGCGAGTGTCTGGCGGATGACGCATGAGCCTGTCGCTAGGTAATGCAAGAAAAATAGGTTAAGTTCATTTATACCCAAAATGTTTTAGTTTTCGTGGCAATGAATTAAAAAAATAAAACAATGTTTGTTAACTTAATTTCTCTTTTTTTTCGATGCTCGCGGCAGCTAACGTTCGGCATCAATACTATAGCGTGACGTGTTTCCTGTTGCCAGTTTTTGCCGAGCGTCCGGTCTTGTTGAATTTCTTTCTCTATGCTTGCGTTTCCCGAGATAGCGATAACACGACCTAGAGCGTGCGCTCGTCACCACTGGTAGGTCGCGTGTGTTGTCTCAAGGTTGAAAACAAGCCCGTGGACGCGAATATACGACGACTCATTCCGTCACCCGTGGCCAAATACAGCCATTATTATTTGCAGTTTTATTTGTGTATACATTTTCACATTCCACTATACGTACGGCAATCCTTTTTTTGCACAACCCGGTGTAACAAAATGTGCGTGCCGCCATTACGGTCGGCCCTTGACGTCATCATCAGTGACATCATGCTTGCACAGAACACTTTTTTGTTGGGCCCGGAAGCTCTTAAGTTCTAGCGAATCGCTGCAGCTAGAGGGCGAAATCAGTGCTGTTATTTTATGACAGATAGTACTGAGTTATTATTTTCAGTAATTTACAGTAATAATATTAACTACAAACTCGGCTTTTTAGCTGTCGTGAACGCAAAATAATGTTTACAATCATCGATCTCTCACGTCATCTCTGCCTACGGCGTAAAAGTTCAGCTGTCCAGCGGTCTGCGACGTGTTCACGGCTGCTTTTTTAATGAGCTAAAACAAGTCTTTCGTGCTATGATATCTCGTGTTATTTGTCTCATCGTCTTATCTTGTTTTCACTTTTTTTATTTAGCTTGGCCCGGGTTAGCTGGTACATGTTCATTTACATCAGCCTGGTCGCCATCTTAGGTCTCTAGCACGGCAAGAACATGCGTTAAAGTGTCAGACAACAGATGCCACTCGCTCTCTGAATCGGTATAAGCGAAGCTTTAAAATATTACTGCGCAAAACGGCACACCAGTGTAAGAAGCGCGCAGTCGTTTTCGGCGACGAACACGTCCCGAACATAACTCGCTCGAAATGGTAAAAGCCGCGACAGCACGCAAAGAACAAAGGTAAACAACAAATTGATAACTTGACAACAATTGATAAATTGATTGTTTGTGCTGTGAAAACCGGTTACTGTCAAAAAGCGAATCATGTTGATGTGCTAATAAAGATTTAGAATAGGGGCCCCCATCGTTTGGGGCCCCAAAGAGCTTTGCGGGTGTTAGCGTTGGGTCATAAATATTAAAATAAAATATAACATTTTATGATAAGGGTAATTTAGATTTACGTGTTTAATGACGATTTAGAACTAATTCTATTAGCAGCAAGCAACGTGTTGCGGTTAGTTTTGAGTAACCAATTTTACGTACCTTCACGCAGCCAAGTCTATCCGTGTTAGGCCTACGAGCCAGGAATTCGGAATCAGCGGTGTCTAATGAATCAATCCTCATTACACATGTTAGTTGAGAGAAAGCGATAACCGCCATCACTTCTCCTAGCTTACGAACTTCACGCGTTACCACGAATTGAGCCCAGTTCGGTGCTAGGTTAGAGCCGTCGCTTCGATGGGCGCCGCCATGTTTGTTGACAAAAGCTTTTGGGGGATCTTTTGCGGCTCCTGCTAAATCGCTGAAATAGCGTGCCTGATGCAAAATCCAAGCACAGTTTTCGTCTTGCGCATGCGCAGTGGCTTTGACGCTATTTCTTTGGGGCCCCCCAAAAGTTTGAGGTCCCTATAGTAAAGCTCTCTAATAATTGCTGGGGTTTTACGTGCCAAAACCACGATATGTCAGGAAGGCATGACGCAGTGGGAGACTCCGGATTAATTTTGGCCACCTCTTTTTCTTTAACGTACACCTAAATCTTAGTACACGGGTGTCCCTGCATTTCGCCTTGATCGAAATGCGTACGTCGTGTCCGGGAATCAAACCCGCGTCCTCCAGCCAGCAGCGCGACACCTCACCTGCTAAGCTAACACGGTGGGAGCGGTGAAGTTCATGTGACGTGGTGCACTGATGTCATCGTGGCAAACACGTTTCAATATTATCAAAATGAGTATCTGCATCCGTGACAATACGGGCAAACCATCTAGAAGTAAAAGCACCAGAACCCACCTTTGGCTCGTGGTCTTGCTCCCATTATTTTTTATACGTTCTTGCATACTTGGCCCACTTCCCCATGTTTGGATTCTCCTCTCTGAGGAGGATCCGATCTTACGTCCAACCTATCGAAATGAATCTCGAATGTAAGCACGAACAAAAATTCATCTAGCAGGTGAAAGAAACTGGATGTAAAGCTTCGCGCGAGATTGCTCGGTCGAAAGCTGTGCCCGGCGCGATACTTCATCCAGAATTAAGACATGGCCATGAACACACTGGGGCGTGTCATCCACCCGTGCTTCCATTCTTGCATGTCGGCGCCCCGATCCCTCGACGGCCCCGACCCTATGTTATTGCTCTCCCTTCCTGAGCATACCCATGTTAGTACAGTGTACTGTGAAAAACCCACCACTACTCCCAGATTCATCCCCATGTCCGGGGATAACGCTCAAGCGGGGTGTAAGTTTAAGTGCATCAAAGATCAAAGCCACCGGCTCAGACAACGGCGCAGAGAAGGAAGGGATGGGGAGGGGCGGTCATTTCGCGCACGCACACATGCACAACCGCTCTGCCGGCTCAGCCAGCTAAAACAAAGCCTTCGATATTTGCTTCTACCCCATCAAAGTGACCTCTGGAGCGTGGATTAGGGCGCCACTTATAGCCCAAACAAAGCCAAGTCGCAGATTTTCAGTAGCCCAAATATTGCCACATAGCCAACTCGTCCATGTCGACGCCAAATTATTTTTTCCTGTAGATCAATTTGGCTATATATATATACAAAACTGCGATGCCGCGCACATGTACAAACAGCGTGGTTTCGTTTACAATGACTTGGTTTGGCTCGGCTAGCAAGAGAATAACGACGCCGGGGTCCAGCCAACCATGACGTACGCGCGTACTTTGGCAAAAATGCAGTACACACATGAGAAAGGTCTAGTACAACAACGCAAACTTTTTGTTTCAAAAGTGATTGAAAAGGTAAAAATGTAGGAGGTTAACCACAGTTGCACTCACTCCTGTGAAAGCAGAATGACGAGTGGCTTTCACAAAAAGCAAGGCAGGCCATCCGCATCGCTTTCACTTCTGTATGTTTCCTTTTAAGTTTTAGAGGCTTCTCAGATCGAAAAACTCTGTTTACAAAATATCCACGCACTTTTGGAAGTAACCGCTGGCGGTGTAAACACTACCGAGGTTGAGCCATAAAAAAACGAATTCCTTAAAAATCGGTGGTCAGTCCATTTAAGGGGAGGGTATTGACCCGTGTACTGCTCTCACCGGTGGCCAATTTTCACCGGCAAACAAATGTTAAACGTTATCGCTCGGCGCAAGATGCGCTTGCATGTATCGGAAGCTTCTCAAACGTTATCGATGCTTCTATCGGGTGTCTGTTGTCACCGACGCTTATGTAATCTGATTGCACGAGCGACGCGAATTGTCTAGTACTTTCTGGAAGACACGCGGGCACCAGGGATTAATCTTGAACCTTCGATGAGTCATGTATAAAAGCCGACGTGTTTCGCCGCTGATCAGATTTGCGACGATTGCCGACTGTGTTCGCCGCTATCGTTGTGCTTCGACTGCAATTTGCCCTTGTGGGCAAAGGTTCGTCCTAAAGTCCCTATGTAAGAAAAGTACTGCCATCCTCACACACAGTCACTACCACGCCCGCGTCCGTATGTGTATGTGTGTGTGTGCGCGCGCGCGTGCGTGCGTGAGTGAGTGAGTGTATATACATACATGCACGCACTTATACAGGCTGTTTCACGTAAATTGAACCGATGGTTTTAAAAACAGTGCTTAGCCACAACTGAATGAAACCTAGGGTATAGCTTTTGTAGTCATGTGGCGCTCCTTAGGGTATGTTTTATGTTGCGGTTAATTAGTTTATCCATTAAAATAAATTACACAAACTTCACTTTAGGGCAAAGTGCGTTTCGTTTCTTTTAGAGGGCATTCCAAAACGACCGATCCGATTGTTTTGCGGCAGCATACATGCTGGGTGATTTTTCCCGGCGTTTAATGAAACCCCAAGAATCCCGCGAATGCACGCAAAGTGCTTCGAGCGGCCAATCGCGCGGCAATTCTGCGTGTATTCGCGGACTCCTTTCACGCTCGGAAAACACATGTGGCACGTATTGAGCAACAGAAAGCTGTGTCGGGAGTTTTTCATGTTACTCTACAATTTTGTCATCGACACTTTGATAATTAAGGCAGTACTTCTCGAGTTAGATAATTATTTACAATTACGTAACTAAATCTCAGCAACAAAAAAATTACTGGCGGCTACTCCACAGAACTGGAAACAATACGCCCTAGGTTTGCTTCGCGTAACGCCGTTCCTTTTTTTTTTTTTTTTTAAATAGTGCTGCGTGATAGCTGAGGCGCCCTGTGTACCCTTTGAGAACGCAGTAAAATATTTAGGCAGCATGAAAATTTGGCTTAGGACAAGGCAAAATGTATGCACTGAAACATAAGCAGGGTAATATCATCAGCAATTTCGATGACATAGTAAAAGGAGCGGACGAACTCTATACAGACCTATACTGTACCCAGCGCATCCAAGATACTCTCATTCGAAGTAACGATCAATAAGATACGCAGGAGTCTTCTATAACTAGCGATGAAGTTAGAAAGGCCTCGAAAGACATGACCAGGAGAAAAGCTGCTGGAGAAGATGGAAGTAACAGTTGATTTTACCAAAGATGGAGGAGATATCATGCTTGAAAAGCTTGCGGCCCTTCCCTACTAAAAAATCCTATTTAAATTCAAACAGGGTTATACAGGTTTAAACGGGTTTTAACGGGGTCCTGTTTGGCAACATACAGGTGTAAACAGGACCCGTTTACACACAAACAGGTCTGAACGGGGTCCTGTTTGGCTTGCAAATAGGTTTAAACGGGACCCTCCCACACAGAAATAGGTCTAAACAGGGGCCCCATTTAGCGAACAAACAGGTTCATACTGGGCACTGGCACCAAACAGGGGCCTATTTGGCCCGCAGGCAGGTTTTAACAGGAAACTCCGACACAGAAATGGGTCTAAACAGGGGACCCGTTTGGTAGTTAAACCAGTTAAACTGGCTCATAGTGGTCCCACTTGCACCAAAAAGGTCTACTTGTAGCTGTCATGCTCGATTTAATGCTTGAACTATTTACGGTAAAATTCGATTTGAAATTGGTACACACGAGCGAGCGCTCCGCAACACCCCAACGACAGCCGCTTCGCGTCGGCGCCGGGGCACAACCAACGGCGCTGCCAAGCACAGAGAAAAAAAAAGAAAGAAAAGGTTAATAAATAAGAAGAAAAAAAAAAACAAAAACAAATAAGCCAAAACGGGATTTGAACCCGCGTACCGCAGATCTCATGGCAAGCGTCGTAACCACTCGGCTACGCAGTCCCGCAGATCCGGCGATTGCTGTCCTCACTATTGAAAGGAATGTGGCTGGAACCCGCCGTATAAGATGCATGATATCGAAATACTACCACAGAACACCCATACAAACTACCGCATACTACGCCGTCACGATACATGCGGTCACCAAAGGGCCGAAAGTGGGCAAAAGCACGAAAGCATGGTCGCTTTCGGTGCCCCCAGGAGGCGCTGCCACTGCCCCAGGGGCATGACCGTGCTGTTGCTGCCTGTTGCTGTGTGTGCGCGCTGCATTGAGGCAGGTCGATGTGGATGTTTAATCGTGTGTACGCTGTGCCGAGAGAAAATGTCGTGCCCCTTGTGTGCTTTGATGATCACCTAACCCCTGGGACCGCGTAACGTAGCTCGTAGTACCTTTCGCGTGGTTCGCCGATGTCGATTATCGTAGTTATGGCCCGCTTGCGCTTTCTTTGTTCCCGGCCTCTGATAATATCGCATCGGATCACAGTGCACGGAACAATTTGTTGAGCTATTACGTGCTGTAGTTCATCCGCAATTCAACAGTGTTTACGTCGGAAGGATGGTCGTGCAGTCGACGCCGCGACCTGACATGAAGGAGCGTTTGCCGACTACGCCTAGAAAGGTAAGTCTGGCGCTTGCGCGCATTTTTGTAGTCAATGGTTCGTGAAGTGTGAATTGTTATAACGGATCACGAAATGATTAGTAAAGCGACCACAATGATAAATGTGTTTTTCGAATCTTCGTTCATGTCGCAGTGCACATTTAGCGAACAGTCTCACAAAAAATGTCCTGAAACGTATTGGACGTTGCCAGGAGCTTTATCATGTATTTACTTTCTGCTATAACGTATGCTAACGGTGATTGTTTGACCTGATTGGTAAAGAAAAAAATCAAGCAGGGAAAGTTACTGCTTGTGTACGTAATTTCTGTATAGGTATTTCTAGAAATACAGCCTTCCGCATTTGTAACTATATTGCGCGAGCGTCGATCATGGGCCATTTTAGAGCCTTCAACGGCGATACTTAGCGAGACCGACAAAAGTAAGCAGAGGCGCATAAAGCACTCTCCAGCGCAAGCGTCATCTGCTAAGCTGCTATTCTCAGGACGACGCACACCCATTTCATAGTATGCTGGTGCGATATAGTTAAAAATGCGGGAGGCTGTACGTCAGCTAACGGCTGCGCGAGATGGTACTAGATTGTTGTGTCTGACGCATGGCCAGATTTTAGCTTGTACGCGAATTCTACTACATATAGTGTCGCCAGACAGGCTGTATTTCTTGTGTTGGGTGTCCTGTGTGTTTTCGTGTGCTTGTAGATGTTTATTTCAGAGAAGCCGAGATTACAACAGCCGTGTTTCTTTTTCATCGAATTTTTTTTTCTGCTGAAAAATAGAGCGTTTGTTCTTGGGGTAATTTCCAGTGCATCGTCCTTCGAGACAATGCTTTGTTCCACCGCATAAAGAAATTCGATTTGGAACACTTCATGTGCTAAGGAATTTTCTTCGTAGTACAATTCACATTTAACTTCCTACAGATGTGCGTTTGTGTGAAGCTTTTGATAGATTTATGTTTGCTGCAGTTTCATTTCAGTTAAATAACCGCTTGTGATGTAACAATCAGATGTTTGCACAACCAGATGCAGCTTCGTGTAGTTTGGTTGTATGAGACTTTTCAGAATGTAACATGATCTTGTTAACTTGCAAGCTTGCAGTTTCAGCAGGGATTACAGTAAATTGGAACATTTCTTATTGTTTAGGGATGTCAAGATTTCGTGAACCAGAGGCACCGCATAGGAACCTAAGACATTTCTGCAGCCGGAACAGCACGGCAAAGCATCTGATCTGCATGCTGCGACAAGGTGTGTACAAAATGGTCCCTGCCACTTACACAAGCTGCAGGTTTTGTTGGTATAATTCATACCTGTCAACTCTCCTGAATTTTTCGTATTTTTCGTGAAGATCTCTAACGAGCATACCAGAGGGGGCACTTGCGTTAGGCCAGTTTGTTCAGATAAATTTCTTAAACAGGCTAAATCGGCAGCAGCAAGAACACTGCAAATGTGCTCTGGTGATATAAACCAGTGTTGTAAGTTCTGGTGTTTCAGTTCGCTGCTGCTTCGTGTGCTGTTAAATAATGGTTAATTATGTGTGTATCAATGCAACAGTGTGGGTGCTGAGAGGAAGCTTTAAAAAAATGTGTGCTATCTCGCCAATAAAAATTTTTGTCTGCAGAATTTTTACAAAATATAAAGTTCACAGGTTGGCATGTATGACATAATGTACAGCACTGTTGCTATGAGTATGCTATATTCATAACTTGCTGTTTCGGTCTACTTGAATTGCATATTTTGAATCTGGCCTACCTTCATTTTAATCAGTTCATTTAAGTAGCCTCCTCTGAGTTAAATGTAATTGGAGGCTATTGTAGAAATTCATGGTGCTCCCTACTGACTGCATTGTGGCAATTTCTTTAGGGACCATCTTGTGAGGCATGCATATCCTTTCATGTCTTGCTATGATTTGCCCAACAAAAGCAGCAGGGCTTTGGTTACCTTTGTTATTACGCATTCTTGTAGACTTCTGTTTCTCTCTCTTCTAACATATGTGCATGCGCAAATTCTGTGTTCTTAATTATATTTCTGTAAGTTGACCTAATTGTGTATTACATTTAAAAAAAATTTGGCGGGAGCGGGGTTATTGATTCCCATAATACTAGAGAGAAGGGACCTCAGACCAAAAGGCCACAAAAGGTGGCTTAAAGTGTTCGAAGCTCAGAATTTAACATTCTATCCCCTAAAGCACTACCAGTATGAAACTGTTTCTAATTGCTTTGTTTTTATAACCTAGCTGCCCGATTTGCAGCCACATTGCGAGAGAGTATGTTTTTTTCTTGTTTTGTTTGAGTTCTTTTGTTGAATGTTCTCCTTTTTAGTTCAGAAATTTTTTCCTACCACCTCATGCAATACTCCAACTGGAGCCTATGAGGTATGTTTATAAATAAATAAGCAAATTCCTGAGGCATGCAACAAACCATGCAAATCAGTCCCTAAAAAGCCATAAAGAGGATCTATTATTTTCAGCAGCTGCCTCAGTCGTACTGTGCTCACTGGCGCACTGACAAAAACCATTGCAGCAGCAAAGCACTACTCTAAACATTTTCCTTTCAACATTTTTAACTCTCATATGCTGTCTTCTCCAAATCGTGTTGAGTGCATCTGGAATGTTTCGGCAATTGTTTTTACCTGAACCATTATGCAAAGCAATCATGCAAAGGTTCAGCTTGTTGACTGTTGCTTATTTATACCTAGCCTGATCTGTGGAGTTGACTGTATGCTTTCTTTTTTTTTGCATACCTTTAGTGGCTATGGCGTTGAGCTTCTAAGCACGAGGTCTCGGGATGAAATCGTGACCATGGCGGCTGCCTTTCCAAGGGGGTGAAATGCGAAAACACCTGTGTACTTGGATTTAGGCGCACGTTAAAGAACCCCAGGTGGTCCAAATTATTCCGGAGTCCCTCACTACGGCGTGCTTCATGATCAGACTGTGGTTCTGGCATGTAAAACCCCATAATGTAATTTAATTTTTTTACACAAAAACTAAGGTTGCTTTTAATGATGCCACCTTTTCACATTACTGCATAACCACAAGTTTGTCGAAATAATTGAACAAATGTCATCAGTCTTCTGTAAAAGCAAACTTGTCTTGTACAGCAGCTCGAATAAGCCATTTTCAGTGCAATAGCAGGCTTAGGATGTTGCTAGAAAATTGTGTCGCATAAGGATGTGCTGCATCAGAAGGCACGTTTCTTGTTCATTGTATTCATTCTAGCATTATCTCATCTCTATGTTCCTTTCAATGGTATTCACTGTGCACACATACTAAAGAGATAAGGAACATCCACAGTGCACGCATACCAAGGAAGTCACAGTCAGACAGAGAGCGATAGAGCACAGCACGCTTTCACTCTCTGTCTGTCGCTTATTTCCCTCACGTGAGCACCACCAAAATGAAGTTACCGACTTGCCCAAGCTTCAACTCTTGTGCTTGGTGTTTTTTGTCTACAAAATGCCCATAATCAAGTCATAGTGGTGGTGATTTTCGCATGTATGGAAAAGGCTTATTCAATTCCAGAACAGCTTCATTTGTTCTAGGCATAGTAAAGAATTTGCCAGTGTTTATTTTAAAGGCTGAATTGGTCGAAAACTATTGTAGTATTCCTAATGGCACCCTTTTGCATTAAGTTTGTGCAGATGCTTGAAGCTTGTACTATGTTGATGAAAATAGAGTTGAAGCTATAGAAGCATATTTGTCAAAATGTAGTGAATGCTTCCCAGTAGAAATCTGGAGTTATGCTTCCTGGGACACTTATTGGTTAGCCTTATTGGGTAATGCGATTAGCCTTATCGATGCTATAATGTTGCAGGATGGCCAGCGTTACAAAAAAATTAACATCATTGTAAGAATACGTGTTCTGCAATAATATTAGGATTGGCCCCCCCAAGTGACAACGCTTGCTTACACTGTATCTGGGATAAACCAGGTTTACTCAGCTAGACAGCCATCCGTGCATGAGGGGGAGGGGGGGGCGGCAAGAAGGGGCTTTCGAGTAATATTCAAGTAGATGGCTTATACATCAGATCTTTCTTACTGTGCATGCTATCTTGCTCAAAGTCAAGTTAGCTGTGGGTACAATGTCTGCATTTTATTACTGTTTATGCCTAATGAAGGTTGCTTTGTTCATAGTGTCACTTTCTATATTGTTTCTCTTATGGCACTAAGTTCACTTGTTTTAATGCTGCTATAGGTATGGCTGGGCCTGGTGATGAAGTGTAAGCAGAACATGCTATGCTGCGAATTGGTGCCAATCTTCACATCCGAGTTGTTCCCACGACAGTCAAGCACCACTGTGATTTGCTTCATTGGCAAGGTAATATACTATGGTGAGCTTGCACCTCAATATTGGTATTGAAAAATATGTCAAGTAAAAGACACAAGAGTTGGCCTTTATGAGAGATACATTCATGTTCTTTTTTTAAAGAGCTCTTTTAGCACTGTTCTTTATGGGCATGTTTTCAGAGGATGCTTATACTCCTTTCTTACAAACTGCCATGGAGCTAGTTTGTGTGTTAAACTAACACTCTTTCACTAAGAAAAAGTCCAGTTTTTACTCGCACAGTGATATGGTGCCAAGGACGAAAGGGGTGGAATGGATCAATCTGAATGCATGTTGCTCACACAAATACAAAAAGGGAGCATGGCATGGCTAGCGCGATTTGTTTTACAGTGATGATAAGCAGTCTCAATGTCTAATAATTCTATTGATAGGGAGCTAACACACTGGTTCCCCGTCATTTGAATAAAGAAAGATTCACATATCTCTGAAGCACTCTGGTCCTTATATTTTGCCACATTCAAGTGGTTTTTAAATATGGGTGCACATTGCACTGAGAGCAGTGCAATACTAATGCCAACTGACCCACACATCAAGTTTGCGTGGTTACGCAGCCTGTCATTTATACATTTGGCTTGTTTAGCCAATGTAGCATCTACTGCACAATAATGGTATGTGATAGACACTGCACCTGTGTACTCTATGCTTTTTTTGCATTCAATTTTTTTCACCGGTAGTGATGCATGCCTTTTCAATATTTATGTGCCTACACAACAAGCCAAGCTTGTTCTTGGCCGAGAAAGAATTCTAGGAAAAGCCTACGTGCTGCAACTTTTCTTGGAACGAAACTAGCTTGGCTCGTTGGGTTAGGTTAAATGGTTCGATGGGTTTTGGAGCCCATACGGGTTCCTTGCTCACACTAAGACACATAAGCTTGTAGACTGTGCTTCTGTAATTTGTACAGCTCACTGACAGTGCAGGTGCAGGCCTCATGAAAGTATGAAATTTTTGTTTATGTAGCTGCTGTCAGCATATTCTATATTATCATTTGGTCTTATGCATATACTGTTTGCTCTAAAAAAATTGAATTCTTGAGTTTCACATGCTAAAACCACGATATGATTATGAGGCATGCTGTAGTAGGGGACTCCGGAGTATCCCTTGAACCCTTGTTAACTCAAACTCTGATATCTGAACATATCAGTTAAGTCGAAAATTTTTTCGTGGCTCGGTATCGACTTTATGTATATTTGACCTCTTATCTAGCAATGCTTCTGTGCTGTGCTTCGGGTATCTCGAAATCTTGACTGCAACACTGTAGGGAAAATGTTATCACCCAAAGGTTTCCATACGTTGTACGCAGCTGCGATATCTCCAAAAGTTGCAAGATCGCAAGTTTGTAGCAAATTCTGCTTCATTTCATGCCACTCTTGTCATCCACTGTTCACGACCGGCAGAGATCTCATTGGTAATCCGGGCAGAGTGTTTCTCTGACCCCTGACAAAATGCAATGAGCATGATAAGGCCTCCCGCTTTTTAACTATATTACATAAGAACACGTGCATCATCCTGAACGGGACATCGCATTAGACGACTTTTGCACAGGATAGTGCTTGGTGCACCTGAGAGTACTTCTACATGTCTCGCTGATTATTGCGCCTTAGAGGTACTAAAATGATGCGGGGTGGACGCTCGCACAATATGGATAAAAATGCGGGAGGCTGTACACCTGAGCACCACAACATACATGCTCATGTGTACGCATAGAGTTGTCAGCTTGCTCATCTCCTGTGCTCTGTGTTTCTGTGTGGATCTGCGCGCTAGGCCATACCGTGTGCTGCGCCGAATGTTTGGCACGTTATTGGTATTTTTTTCATTAACAAGTTCAGGGCCATGATCTTGTAGCAATGCGTTGTCTGATGCAATTTCTAATCGTGCTTCGTCAGTTGTCATAGTGACACTGTGCCCACGTTATCAGTACGGGTTTGATAGAACATCGTATAACAGCGCTGTGTGAGAACGGATCACAGAAAGAATGCACAGAGGACAATCGCCGAACTTCAGCTGAGGTTTACAGCAGAAAAATTACACAAGCAGCAGTTTCTGCGCAGAAACATTGGACAAAATACCGCCATGGCGCACATTGTGTCGTCACGATCACAACAGATGGTCATGTCATACAACTCTATGGAACATCCTGATCTGCGCAAGATCAAAGACACATTTGTACTACACGTTATGCAATCAAGTTACGCTCTTCAAGCCCGCCAACTTGCAAACCTTTTGCAAATATGTCTCTTCTCTTTTGACAAATTAAGTGATGCGGTGCTAATGCAACCTTCTCCTTCCTTTTTTCATGTGAAATGCCTCAAGCAATTCACTCTCTTTTTGATCCTTAAAACTTCCTAGTATACAAGTGTCGTCGTACACTGGAGTGCAAGGACACCTTTTGCAATGGTCAGCCGAGTGACCCCCTGCTACGAAAGCCGGCACGGATGCTCGATGCTCCCTCAAATGGTCATTAAAACATCTACCAGTTTGGCTGACATAACACCTGCCACAAGAGAGCGGCTTGTGGTAAACCACCTCCACCTGGCAGCGTACGAAGCCCTTAGCATGCTGTTTCGCACACTTATGTGAAGTGCGTGCACTGTTCACTGCACGGCAAATTCACCCCAGTTTTTCTGAGCGGAGAACACTATGGGAAGGCCGCACTTTCCGGCCACTTTCTTCAAGTGGTGGGAGAGGTGCAAATAAGGCACCATTAACGGCTTCCTTGACCATTCTTTATCGGCTCCCCTGCTCCCCACACCAGACCTTACTTCACCAAATAGGCTTTCAACAACAGAAGCGATTGTTTCACCAGGGAAACCCGCCTGCTTGAGCCTCTTGGTTGTTTGCACTCCGAGCTTTCTGATGCTCACATCACCATTCGAGCGCGGATCTGATACTGTTCAATGCGATGTCTCTTAACAAGTTTTGAGTTCCAATAATCCCATAGTCTCCTCCGCTCGGAAAAACTGGCACGAATGTGCTATGCCGGGAACAGTACACGCACTTCACAAAAGAGTGCAAAACAGCATGTTAAGGGCTTCGTACGCTGCGAGACGGAGGTGGTTTACCACATCCCGCTGTCGTGTGGCAGTTATGTCAGCCAAACTGGTAGATGTGTTAATGACCATTTGAGGGAGCATCGAGCATCCGTGCAGGCTTTTGTAGCGGGGGGGTCGCTTGGCTGACCATTGTAAAGGTGTATTTGCACTCCAGTGTACGACGACACTTGTATACTTGGAAGGTTTAAGGATCAAAGAGAGAGAGAATTGTTTGGGGCATTTCATATAAAAAAGAATGGAGAAAGTTGCATTAACATCACATTATTTAATTTATCAAAAAGAAAAGACATATATTTGCAAGAAAAGGTTTTGAATTTCGCGGGTTTGAAGAGCGTAAATTGATGATGGGGTATAACGTGTAGTACAAATGTGTCTTTAATCTTGTGCAGATGAGAACGTTTGTAGTGCTGTATGACATGATGACTTTCTGTTATGATCGTGCTGACAATGTGCACCATGGCGGTGTTTCGTCCAATGTTTCTGTGCAGGAACTGCTGCAGTAAACCTCAGTTGAAGCTCGGCGATTGTCCTCAGTGCACTCTTTCTATGTGCCGTCCTCACATGCACCGTTATAACATGTTCCATCAAATCCATACTGACAACATGGGCACAGTGTCACTATGACAACTGACGAAGCACTATTAGAAACGGCATCAGAAAATGCATTGCTACAAGATCGTGGCCCTGAACTTGTTAATGAAGAAAGTACCAATAGCATACCAAACATTCGGCACAGCCCGTGGCATGGCCTAGCACGCAGGTCCACACAGAAACACAAAGCACAGGAAATAAGCAAGCTGACAACTCTATGCATACACATGAACATGCATGTTTTGGAGGCCAGGTGTACAGCCTCCCCCATTTCTAGCTATATCGTGCGAGCATCCATCACGCGTCATTTTAGTGCCTTTAAGGGACAATAATCAGTGAGACCGGCAGAAGTACTCAGGTGCACCAAGCACCCTCCTGTGCAAGAGTCATCTAAGGTGATGTTCCCTTCAGGACGACGCACGACCATATTATAGTGTTCTCGTGCAATATAGTTAAAAAGCAGGAGGCGGTACCTTCTCATGCTCATTGCACTTTGTCAGGGGTCAGAGGAACACTCTGTCCGGATTACCAATGAGATCGTGGCGTAGAAAGAAGCAGAATTTACTACAAACACCATCATAACATGTTCCATCAAGCCAGCAACCAACTAGCCCATCTAAGTCTCATAATTATCACTATGGGATAAACCAGCCAAACGTATGCTAAAGCCACTATTCCACAACGGTATTTACTTTGCTGGCAGAAAGGTAGCTTCCAAGTAATTTATTAGCGTGACGTGTCCATGCTGCTTTTTAAATGTGCATTTTATGCTTGTACTACTTCTGTTGCTTTAATACTATTAACCGAATGAATGATGTCTTTTTGATTATAACACTTGTTTCAGTGGCCCGCTAATTGTGACAGTTTATTCTACCACAGTAATGCATGTTCGCTTAGAATCATAGCCATATTGCCTGAAACCAGTTACCATTGAATGAGATTTGTTAGTATCTCCTATATTCTAAATGCTTACCCATTCTTATCTGTGTGAACATACGCAAAACTGCTTTTGCCTTTGTGTGAACCTGTTGCACAAGTGAAAAGAAATTGTTGGCTTTTCTTTACTTTTTCAGGTGCCCTGCAAGCTCTCACCAAAGCAACACATTCCACTGGTTTTCTGTCAGAGTACCATTATAGAATTTCGAATAAACTATGCTTGTCAGATGTGTGACATGCCCCGTCTTAAAATCAGAGCGCTTCAGTAATAATGTTTGAATGGGTGTACATAAAAACACACGTAAAGTATACTTATGTATTTCTTTTACAAGTCCTCTTCACCCGACGTTTTTCCAACTTAAAATTACGCTTTGCTGTACATTTGTTTTATGCACAGACCATTACAGCAACACAACACTGCAGTAAAATGAGTACAAATGATAAAGCATGCAGTACACCTGCAAGAATTACATTTGCATACTTGTAGTACATATGAAAATGAGCTACCGATCTTTTTCAGGTTGCATAATATTATAGGTCATACATGTCAAGCGCACTCATAGGTCACACAAAACTCGTTCAAGGCTGATCTCAAATCTCAGTGACTTATGTTAAGTGACATCGGACCAGTCTAAAGAAACCTGGCTCAAATAGGGAAATAAGTAGGTTCGAACAGGGTCAAATGGGAGTGGACTAAACGGGGACAAACAGGTCTGGGCTAAATGGGTTCAAACGGGGGCAAA
Organism: Dermacentor silvarum; assembly: GCF_013339745.2. Lineage (NCBI taxonomy): Eukaryota > Metazoa > Arthropoda > Arachnida > Ixodida > Ixodidae > Dermacentor > Dermacentor silvarum. Next base: position 3,029,024 of record NC_051164.1, on the reverse strand, counting down.
CAGGTCTGGGCTAAATGGGTTCAAACGGGGACAAACAGGTCTGGGCTAAATGGGTTCAAACGGGGACAAACAGGTCTGGGCTAAATGGGTTCAAACGGGGACAAACAGGTCTGGGCTAAATGGGTTCAAACGGGGTCCCGTTCCATAATCCTATTTGATGAAACCCGTTTGAAATCAAATAGGATTTTTTAGTAGGGAATTGATACGCAATGCCTGACGACTTCAAGTGTACCAGAAAGCTGGAAGAGCGCCAAGAATATACTCATTCATAAGAAGGGAGATGTTAAAGAATTGAAGAATTATAGACCCATTAGCTTGCGTTCAGTATTCTTTAAAATATTCACCAAGGTAATTTCCGATAGAATCAGGTCAACACTTGACTTCAGCCAACCAAGAGAACAGGCTGGATTCCGGAAGCGATATTCTACGATGGATGATATCCATGTCATAAATCAGGTAATAGAGAAACCTGCGGAGTACAGTTAACCGGAGTATGGCTTTCATAGATTAAGGAAACGCATTTAATTCAGTAGAGATACATGCAGTCATAAAGGCATTGCGTAGTCAAGGAGTACAGGAGGCATACGTGAATATCTTGGCAAAGACGTGGATTGCACAGCAACTTGGGTTCTCCACAGGAAAAGTAGAAGGATACCTATCAAGAAAGGGGTCAGATAATCTGTCCCATGCTATTCGTTGCATGCTTAGAAGAAGTATTCAATCTCTTAGACTGGGAAGGCTTATGAGTGAGGATCAGAGGCGAATACCTCAGCAACCTTCGGTTGGCAGATGACATTGTCCTATTTAGCAATAACTGGGGCGAATTACAGCGAATGATGGAGGACCCTAACCGAGAAAGTGTAAGAGTGGGGTTGAAGATTAATACGCAGAAGAAAAACATGATGTTCAATACCCTGACAAGGGAACAAGAATTCAGGATTGCCAGGCAGTCTCTATGAGTGTGTAAAGGAGTACGTCTATATAGGTCAATGACTCACAGGGCACCCTGATCATGAGAAAGAAATTTACGGATGAAAAAAAATTGGGTTGGAGTGCATACGGCAGCTATTGCCAAATACTGACTGTCGTTGAATACCACTGTCGTTGAAAAGAAAAGTGTACAATCATTGCATTCTACCGGTGCTAACATATGGGGTAGAAACTTGGAGGTTAACAAAGAAGCTCGAGAACAAGTTAAGGACCGCACAAAGCGCGATGGAACGACACATGGTAGGCCTAACGTTAAGAGACAGGAAAAGAGCGGTGTGCATCAGAGAAACAGGGATAGCCGATATTCTAGTTGACATTAAGCGGAAGAAATGGAGCTGGACAGATCATGTAATGCATAGGATGGATAACCGGTGTACCATTAGATTTACAGAATGGATACCAAAAGACGGGAAGCGCAGTCGAGGATCGCAGAAAACTAGATGGGGTGATGAAGTTAGGAAATCTTCAGGCGCAAGTTGGAATAAACTAGCGCAAGACAGGGGCAATTGGAGATCACAGGGAAAGGCCTTCGTCCTGCAGTAGACATAAATAGGCTGGTGATGACGATGATACCCTTGGCTATCGATTTTCTATTTATCGTTTCATGTTGAAAGCAATTATATCGACACTCCAGGCAAATTTTCGTTGTTGTCGTCGCCGTGATGATCCGTATTAAATCCAAAAGCCATATAAATGAGCGACCCATACACTCTGGGTGCGGGAAAAAGCACGTAACACAGAGAGAAAAAAGGTAAAGGAAAGAGAGGGAGGTTAACCAGAGATTATCTCCGGTTGGCTACCCTGTACCGGGGGAGGTGTAAAGGGATTCGACAGGAGAGAGAGAAAGAAAAGTAAGTATTGTGAGCATTATATTACCCCTTGATCTTCTTCATCTGTATATACTCATCATCATGGCCAGCGTCATTCGCTTCGGCGCGCGGCCTGCATAATAAACCGTCGAGGTTTAACAGCTGTCTCGCAAGTGGTGGAGAGTGCTCTCGATCCCTTGGTCCTCTACGACTTCGAGTTTCCCTGGAGCTTCGTTCCGGTCGCCGCTTGCCCCGCCTTTCCGCCACCATGCCCCAAGAAGATCCACCAGGAGCCCCTAGCGTCACCGTCTCTGCCCCACCGGCCGTTCCTTCATGGACCGTCAGCGCGCGGCAGCGCGATCCCACCATGTTCGCTGGCCTTCCTAGTGAGGACGTTGACGACTGGCTGGACAATTATGACCGAGTGAGTGAGTCTAACCGGTGGGATGATTCTCACAAGCTTCGGAGCGTCGCATTCTACCTCACTGACGTTGCCAGGACTTGGTTTCTTAACCATGAGCGCTCCTTCCCTGACTGGGCGGCTTTCAGACACCAGCTTCGGCAAATTTTCGGCGCCCCCAACGTCCGCTCTGAGGTAGCCAAGAAAAAGCTTGATGCACGCATGCAACTTCCCGGGGAAACATACACCTCTTATATCGAGGACGTCCTCGCCCTTTGTCGCCGGGTTGACGCAGCCATGACTGAATCAGATCGTGTTCGCCATATCCTCAAGGGCATTGCCCACGTCGCGTTCAACGCACTGGCCATTAAGAATCCAAATACCGTTAACGATGTTATCGCGACTTGCCAGCATCTGGACGCCCTGCAGGCCATCCGTTTACAACCTGTCGCCTGTGACACGCCTCCTTCCTCCGATACGGACCTGCGTGTCCTGATTCGGACTCTCATACGCGAGGAGCTCCAAGTGTACGGCCTGCGCAGTCCTCCCGTTCTTCAGCCGCAACCTTCGGTTCCTGGCCTGCGCGACATCATCAAAGAGGAGCTGTCCTCCATGACCTGCACTGTGGACTGTGTCCCTCCTTCGCCGGCGCCCTCGTATGCTCAGGTTGCGGCTATGCAACCAGCGTTCGTTCAGACAACGCCTCCTGCTCCTGCTACTCCCAACCATCTGGCGACTCTGGCACCTCGTGCACCTGCCACAGCATATTACCCTACCCGGCCTTCGCCCCGCCCCATTTGTTATTACTGCGGTATTCGCGGGCACATATCGCGCTTTTGTCGCAGACGACAACAGGACGAACGCCGTGGTTACGATGTTTACGAGCGAGACCCAATGCCTCTTCCAAGTCCCTACCAGCGCCGGCTTTCCCAACGCTCACTTACTCCGCCTCCAAATCCCGAAGAGCATCGCAACTACCGTCCAGGGCGCCGCCGCTCGCCTTCCCCTCTCCGACGCTCGACATCACCTCTGCTACCGGCCTCCCGCACTCCTGACTACCGATCGGAAAACTAGATGGCGCAGTTTTTGGAGGAAAAGCTGCATTGCCCGCACAGACTACAATTCCTCCAGTGTGCCCGGCCAATACTTTATTAGTGTGTGTAGAAGGTGTACCCGTTCCTGCATTGATTGATACGGGCGCAGCCATTTCTGTTATTCACGCTGCCTCGTGCTCTCGTCTACGCAAGGTTACCACACCTTACAATGGAGCTATTCTACATGGCGCAAATAATGTTGTGATTCGGCCATCGGCGCAATGCACAGTTCGAGTTTCGATTGACGGGATTCGCCACCATATTCAGTTCGCAGTGTTGACTTCCTGTGCTCACATGCTTATACTAGGGTGGGACTTTCTCTCTTCCGCGTCCGCTTTTATTTCGTGCCGTCAACGCCTCGTTAAGTTGACCGAGACCGACAATTCCGACGACGTGCCCGACCCGCGCCTTCGCTTACGAACTGCTGACGATTGTATGGTGCCTCCTGGCCGCGAACAACTTCTTGTAGTTAACTCTGACATCGCCGATGGTGACGTTTTAGTTGTACCATCAGCTCGTTGTCTATCCAAAGGGATTGCTCTGGCACCTAGCCTTGTTCGCTTCACCAACGGTACGGCCACTTTGGCTGTACTCAACACAACCACTGAGCCAGTACTTCTTCCTAAAGGCGCTGTTGTCATTTGCGTCTTGGACACTCAGCCTGTCTCTGTGCTTACCTCGACTACTGCTGTTTCACAGGCACCTACTGCTATAGAGCCAGCCCCTGCTTCTGTTCTCGCTAGTGCAATCAGCACTGATCTAACGCCACAGCAGACGGAAGAGTTACTGGCGTTGTTATCTAAGCATAAAGACTCCTTCGACGTGCACTCTCCTCTTCTGGGACAGACTTCTGCAACGGCTCATCGCATACACACAGATGGAACTTCCATCGTGCGCCGGCGGCCATATCGCGTTTCTTCCTCCGAACGCCAGATCATCGATACTCACGTTGCCGACATGCTGAAACGAAGCATTATCCGCCCTTCCTCAAGCCCTTGGTCGTCACCTGTCGTTTTGGTGCGTAAGAAAGACGGCTCAGTGCGATTTTGCGTAGACTACCGTGCCTTGAACAAAATAACCCGCAAAGATGTATATCCACTTCCCCGAATCGATGATGCATTAGATTCATTACAAGGCGCGGAGTATTTCACCAGCCTTGATCTACGCTCCGGATACTGGCAGATCCCCATGCACGAAGAAGACAAGGAAAAAAACTGCCTTTGCCACTCCCGATGGACTTTACGAATTTAACGTAATGCCTTTCGGCCTGTGTAATGCTCCCGCCACATTTGAGCGGATGATTGACACCGTACTACGGGGCCTAAAGTGGAAGACTTGCTTATGCTACCTTGACGACATCGTCATATTTTCGTCGACCTTCCATCAGCACTTGCAGCGCCTCGACGAAGTCTTGACATGCCTCTCTGCTGCTGTCCTTCAGCTGAATACAAAAAAGTGCCACTTCGCCAGCAAAACCATTAAAGTACTCGGACACCTTGTCAGCAAGGAGGGCATTCGACCTGACCCCGATAAGATTACCGCTGTCCTGCGCTTCCCCAGGCCTCAACGCGCCAAAGACTTGCGTAGCTTCCTTGGCCTAGCCTCGTATTTCCGGCGCTTCATACGTAACTTTGCCACCATTGCGGCGCCGCTCCATCAACTACTTCCTTCTGGAGCTCCCTATGTATGGTCGGACGAATGCCAAACTGCTTTTGACGCCCTCAAGCGTGCCCTCACGTCCGAACCTGTGCTTTGTCATTTCGACAACACCGCACCCACTCTTCTACATACTGACGCCAGCGGCTATGGTATCGGCGCTGTTCTTCTGCAACGTCAGCAAACTTCCGAAGAACGTGTGGTCGCATACGCAAGTCGCACGCTAACCCCTGCAGAGAAAAATTATACGATTACCGAGCAAGAGTGTCTTGCCGTTGTTTGGTCCGTCCAAAAATTCCGGCCTTATCTGCACGGCCGCCACTTTACGGTCGTTACTGATCACCACGCCTTGTGCTGGTTGGCGACGGTAAAAAATTTAACGGGTCGTCTCGGCCGTTGGATACTTCGTTTACAAGAATACGACTTCGACGTCACCTACAAGTCTGGAAAGAAACACCAGGATGCCGATGCTCTCTCTCGTTGTCCCCTACCACCGTCTTCTAACACTGCCTGCTTACCACCTTCCGTGAGCAACCCGCCGGACGTCTCTCCTGCATTTCCTTCACTCGCAGCTCTCGACCGGCTCCCACCTAGCCATTCTCATACGTTTGCAACTTGCCAACGTAGTGACCCCTACTGCCACTCCGTTATGGAACGTATTCGGGGATCCTCTCGCACACCTAACGCTCGACTCCGTCGGCAGTTGAAGAACCACAAGATTGAAAATTCGGTGCTATACCGGTACGTGTTTCATCCCGAAGGACACCGTTGGGTCCCTGTAGTTCCCCGATCACTTCGGACCCACACTGTAAAAAATTTCCGTCAATATACGGAGTATTTCCGTCATTATACGGAAAAATTGCAGTAAGAATACGGAAAATATCTAATTTTCAGAAATACAGCAAAATTTCCGTTAAAATACGGAAAGTGCTCCCCGTTTTCAGTTTTACGGACATTTTTCCGTAATAAATACGGAAAAATTGCAGTAAGAATACGGAAAATATCTCATTTTCAGAAATACAGCAAAATTTCCGTTAAAATACGGAAAGTGCTCCCCGTTTTAAGCTTTACGGTCATTTTTCCGTAATAATACGGTGACTACACTGTTCTGTACGAAACAGACAGAATTCTGTATTTTTGTTATGCGATCATCCGTATTTTTGCAAGGAAAACTATACACGCTGTCTGCGTGAACGCTTGTACTCACAAAGTTTCCTCTAAGAATATTTTTTTGCAATGCAAATGGCGCCTGTGTTTGTACTGACGTTTATTTGGTGTCAGCACTATATATATATATATATAAAGTTTTAGTGAACGAAGAGCGTTGGCCATACATGAGAACGTAAACAAACCTGCGCCGTTCAGGTGCTGGTGCATTGGCAATTACATTGGTGCGCTATGCAAAAATGGTGCGCACTCTAAATCAGTACCGAAACGCAGTATAATGACCACGATTGCGTTTACATTTAACAAGAAATGGCCGCGAAGAGAACTGGCGGCCGTATCCAAGTACTGCGGCTATAGATGAAATTTTAGACGGAGAGAAAGAATTAACTCAGGAGTGGAAGGGTTTTACTGAACTGTACAGTATTTGGTTTCAATTGCCCCATAGTATTTGCAAAATATCTCTGTCAACTGCCATTCATTGACACACCCCCATTACGCATATTCTGCACTGTTCAATTGTTGACAGTGTTGTCAATTTTTGCGGTAAGATGTAATCGCAAGCATTTATTCTTATTTATTTATTTAGATACCCTAAGGGCCCACAGGGGCATTACATAGGGGGGGGGGGGGGGGGACATAAAGCAGAACACAATTTTCACAAATGAAGGAGCATCGCAGGTGGTAAATACAGCACTTTGGGGTACAGCAAGTCGTGAAACATATTAACAAGGTAAATATTCTTACAAAATTCACACTCAACGAAGCAAGAACAAAATAGCGAAAGCGAATAAGTGCTCTGGGAGAGAAAAATGTTACTAAAAGTGCTAGGATTGTAAATACGTTAGTAATGCTGAATAAAATAAGGAAGACTGTGTTATCGTGGCAATTCTGGAGGGTAACTGATTCTATTCTTTTATTGACAAGGTTAACGGCGAATTGTTGGACTTTTCCGTCCGGGCAAAGATAGGGTTAACTTTGTAGGCATGATCGATGCGATGTGAAGTATGAGGTGACGGTAAAATGTGTGACCGGGCAAATGATGAGTTGCTGTGATACAGTGTGTGAAAAAAGCATAATCTGGCGAATTTTCTGCGCATTGCGAGTGGCGGCATGTTGAGTGTTTGTTTCAAAGATGAAACGCTTTGAAATCGGGAGTAGGATGACATGATGAATCGCGCTGCTTTATTCTGGACGGCTTCGAGTAGATTGGTAAGGGCGATCTGGTAGGGATGCCAAATGACTGATGCATATTCCAGGGAGGGACGCACGAAGAAAGTGTACGCTTGAAGCCTGGTGTCCCTGTCGGCCAGATGCAAGCGTCGCTTCAGAAAGCCAAGTTTCTTTTGCGCTTTAGTTGTGATATATTTTACATGGTCAGTCCATGTTAAGCTAGAATTTATGTAGACACCGAGGTATTTAGCCGGTGTAACTGAGTTTACTATGCTATTGTTTAAAATATAAGTATTAGTTTGAGACTTTGGAACGGAAGTGAAGTTCAGGTGATTGGTCTTTTCTGTGTTAATTTGCATCTGCCATTTGCAGCACCATTCCGTTAGTTTATTAAGGTCAGATTGCAGTGTTATAGTGTCGTTAGGGCTAGCCATATATCTCTCTGTAAATCACACAATCATCGGCAAAAAGGCAAACTGTTGAATTAATATTTAATGCTATGCCATTAATGTATATCATCATGTATCATTTAGAGCTTCATCTTGAAACAAGAACGGCGAGCGCACACTTTCTTGTACGGAATTCTGCTGTACAATAACAGATGGACGCATTGTGAGTGAAGAACAGAAACGATGGATGGTTAGGCTGCTTGACTCTCGGCATGTTTGAATGGGCAAAGTTCTGAATTTGTCGCTGTGTGGTGTATGTTTGTGTGCTCGTCATCTGCCGTCATAGCGCGGGTATACTTGCGCGGAATGTGTTTCACTCGGCTGCAAAACTTTGCACGCTGCGGCATCGAACACGCACCAATACGTGTGCAAACTACGGGAAGGTGATCGAAGATGAGGGATATAGCACTGTGTGTACTGTCAAAAGGAAAGAAAGAAAGAAAAAGAAAAGAAAAAAACGCCCTGTCTTGAGTTGGCATAATGATTCAACCTTTATTTCTTCTTTAACCCGACATGTAACACCATTTATTACATGAGCTTTATCCGTGGGTAAAAGTAATGGCACAACTCATTATTTGCCCGTTCATTACATGCACCAGCCAGTCCAAATTAACACTATACTAGAGCTTATTGACGCATCGCATTACACTCTAGCACGGCATTGCAACGCTCACCGGACTCTCGTCTGGTTGACTTCTCTGCCTTTCTCTCCTTGCTTTCTCTATCTCTTTGTATACAATGTATACAATGCCCTGTGGCAGAGAAAGCGATCTCCTCTTCCAGAGTTCAATTATTTGTCAAGCAATCATTTTACTCTTCCAACAACTACTGCATAAATGGGAAAACGAAACCGATTTTGTTTTGTTCTCCGCTCTCCCAGCACCAGGTGGAACCACGCGCGGCGCTTCCGATCTCGGAGGATGTAACAAGACGAGCGGTTGACGAAGCTGCATTGTGTAGCCAGCCGGTTTATCTTTTTATGTTGTATAGTTTGTTAGTTTACCGTAAATTTGTCTTGATTTGTACTCAAGAGTGGAGCAAGGCCCTATGGAACAGAGATTGACGCATCGTGAGCGAAGAACAGACGCGATGGATGGTTAGGCTGCTTGACTCTCGGCTGTACGACTCTCGGCATGTTAGGACTGGCAAAGTTCCGAATTTGTCGCGGTGTGGTGTACGCTTCTGTGCTCGTCAAGTGCCGTCAGAGCGCGGGGATGTTTGAACGGAATGTGTCCCTTCGTCTACAAAACTCTGCACGCTGCGGCATCGAAGTCCTGTCTACGGGTGCACGTATGCGCTTGGATACGGGATAGCCTGCCCTCAACGGATGTTCAACAGTGTACGCACGCTGCGCGTACGCGTACGTATAAGGTAAGCCCGTTGTAATTCTATTTGTTCGGTTTGCATAGTGTAGCTGTTTAGATGATGTGTGGTAAGCTGGCGTCGCGAACTGAACTATTTGTTTTTCAAAAGGCCAGTAAACAGCGTCATAGGGCAAAAATTGGCGCGTGAGTGGGAAAAAGGATCACATAATTTCACATCGATCTCCATGGTAGCGCGATCGAAATTTTTTGTGTGGCGCGTATAACCTATTGCTCATGCGCTTTAAAAACTTAGAATAAGAGTGCATTCAGTTGCGCACATAATTCCTATTGACGCTTGTACTGTCACTATACGTGCGATAGTTGCCTCCTTGTTTGCATGCATTTTCATTATAGTTACCAAAAAAAAAAAAAACAATTGTTAGCTCTGCTGTGTCTTTCCTTGGTGCAACTGCTTGTGGTGCAGCAAGACGTTTTGCTTCTAATGATGTCTGGGCAATCCAAGCGTTCGTGTCGTGTAGCTAGCTGTAAATGTATCAGTTGCAAAAAAATTGTACATGCCAGAGAAGCAAATGCAATCAATATAGACTGTATTTTATAAATCCTTCAGTTGAACTGCTTAAGCAGAAAGTAGATATGCGTGAAAATCAGATGATTGTGCTGATGCTTAGCAAGAGCAAGGTAACATAACATTACTGATTCAATATTTTCTTTTACTGAAAGACTAGTTGCTGGTGTCCTGCTGGAGCTGAGAAGAGATCTGCTGCCTGCCATGAGGCCATGTCTTCCAAGTTACCGCAATATTGTTGCCTTCAAAGTAAGTGGATTTGTTTCTCTCAGCATTTTACTACCAACCTGCATCATGGCAATCCACTTAGCTGTGTAGGTGATCACTGTTAGTGACATTGGAGTGCTGGTGGACAAGCACCCTTTGAATGTTACAACACACAGCTGTAGCAATATGTGAAGCTGTTAATATACAGAGTGTCCCAACTATGATGCATGAATATTTTTTTAAATAAAGATGCCACGTAGCTGGACAAAACCAAGTTATTATTACGTTTGCCATTGCTTGGAGATACTGAGAATATTCTTTGCATTCTGCCTAATTAGATCATTAGTCTTAATTAATCAACCTCTCAATTACTCTAATGAGATGAAAAGTGTAAATGAGGAAATTGTAGAACACCATGAACTCCCGATACAGCATCCTGTTGTGCAAAAAGTGCTACATAAAAGTGTTCTTCCGAGCGGGAAAGAAGCTCGCGAATACACATAAAATTGCCGCATGAATGGCCGCTCGAGGCTCTTTGCGTGTATTGGTGGCTTTCTTTCACGCTCAGAAAAACTTTCATGTAGCACGTATTTCATGTGATTATAATATTTGAGAAGTTGATTAAATAATTTACACTTAATTATGCAATTAGGCAGAATGCAAAAAAGTGAGTATTTCCAGGTGATGGCAAACTTTACCTTGGTTGTGCCCAGATACGTAGCATTTGCATATTTTCAAACCTTTGTGTGTTGGGACACCCCGTATAAGCCAGATTTGTTTCTCCAAGTTAATATACTGATGACATTCGATTGTGGTCTAGCAGGCAAAAATGCTAAACAGGAAGGAATTTTAATTTGCTCTTGATAGGTTGTTCAAGCAAATCAACCAAGTTGTTACGCATGAAATGCGGCATTTGTAGGTGTGTTCTGCAACACTGCAGCCCTGTAGCCCTAAATAACTTCTGAGTAAAGTGCTACTACTATAATTTCTCTAAAGCATGCAGCAAGGTTCAGGATTCCAGGAGGCTGGCATCAAGAGAGATCTATTTATATGAATTTCATATGTGAAAATGAAGTGTTATTGTTTGGATGACTGTATAATTTTATGCTTTAATTACAGTCTTGCATGAGGCAGACTTGGACGGGAAAATTGATTTCTTTTGGGCGATGTGGTACAAATGCATGGGGTAATGCTTGTATGCATACACATTACATCCCTATTGCTTAACCAAGGGGTGCCCCTGCGTGTTAAAATTTACAGGGCTCAGATTGAAGAATGTCAACTTTTGTAAAATCAGCTACACCTTTTAGATTATGAGATTACAATTATTGCATACCGTCATAGTGTGGTATATGGGCTGAATGTTTTTCACTTTGTCTATAAAACCCTGCACACTGCGGTATCATGAAAATTTATTTTATGTAAAACAAGCCATGCTGCTTGCCGATTTAAGCAAATATAAGGCAACTTTTCTAGGAATGTTTCTGGCCTTGTAATGTACTTCATGTTATATTCTTTAAGACTATAAAGCAGATTGTTCTTCTGTACATTTTCTGGAAACTTAAACTGCGGCGATCTAAACCACTTGGCAACAATGCTGTGATCGCTACTGCGTGTGGAGCAAACGCAGCTTTGCCTTGTTCAATTGTGTCGCGGGCACTTCTGAAGCGCTGCCTATTTAGTAAATAATCTTGGTGGCATGGAAGCGCCATCTGCTTCTATGCATTGCTTTGTTTTCTTGTGGCATCACGTCACATTATAATCGTGATATTTTTTTTTCGTTTTCTGAGAGTCTCATATTGCCCCCCCTCATCATGCTGTAATTGTGGTTTTTATGTATATTGACCACTGCTCCAAGTTCCATTTTATCGCAAAGTAAGCTACGAATACCCAAGGAATTATGTATAGCAAAATACCAAAGTCAAATTGCCGAACACAACCAAGCAGACTCAGTGCACAGTCTCAAACCAGATTGCATTGGTCATGCAAAGGTGCACAGCATACCTCTTTATTACTTGCTGAACAAGCTGTGAGAAAATTGAATATTTATGTTTGCTTCAATTAAGTGCTGTCAGCCATTACATCTGCCCTCGGCAATTGTGGACTATTATCACGGCTTTTCTTTTTATAACTCATTTTGCTTATTATAGAGGGATTACTGCCTGTGTTCATAGGAAATAAATCACATGGGCAATCAAACGCCAAGACTGTATAAACTTGGAACATTGATTGTGCAGTTTGATGGTTCAGAATAAGTAGAAATACAGCATAAACACTTAACTTTTACTTGAAACAACAATAGAGCAACAATAGAGCTGTAGCCCCTGTGCCAAGTAAATTTCAATTCTGCTTTTTGCATCCTATCAGAGCGCTGGTAACATGTTTCACATTTCTGTCAGCCAACTAACCTGTCTTGTAACAGTAAAAATGTGCCAACTATATTTTTTAACAACATGCTAGAATATGCAGGCAGTTCGCTTAGAAAACTAAAGCCATAGAATCAATACAGTGATGCAACTTTCGGTTTTCATGTTGAGAAAAGTAAGGTGGGAGCTGTTTCGAATGTTCTGACTAGATAGCAAAGCTAGTATAACAAGTTGAACACCACTGAGCTCTACTATGGGGGGCTGGATAGCGCATTGAGCGCCTTCGACTGAAGCCATTGTCCCAGAAGTTGGTACTTCACGACTTTGCTGTGGCATTTCACCTGCACAGGAGTGCGGCATTTCTTCTGCTATAATGCTTGCCCTTTGTGCCGCAAGCTACCGAAGCAGTCCAGAGAAGTATTTCGAGAAGACGTCCAGAATTTTCCATCACAGCACTGACAGCATCGCTAACATGAGTGGCGCGTGCTGAAAACACTTGTCAATCAGAAAATGCTTTCTGTAAGAAAAACTTATCACGTACGGGTTCAGAACATCGTAACATCTCTCACCAGACATGTGGAGACATCGCCTAGATGTGGAAAACCACGAAGAAAAATTTTATGGCAGAAATATTGTGCAACGGCACACACTAGTAAGTGCAGCGTATGCCCTACTTTTGGGACAAGCCGCTGCACGGCACTGCATTTCTGCTGGCTTCATCTACCCCTGGCTCTGTGGGAAGCGAAGCGGCATCCAGCAAAACATAGTAGAGATCAGTGGTGCACATAGTATTTTATGTCCCCTTTCTCGATGCCAGCTGAACACACGGTAACTGTTTCCAAAGCAGAAAAACTAAGAGCAAGGGCTCTGTACACATTGCATCATAAAGTGGCTGATGCTTGGGCAAAGCAAATACTGTGCATGGTAGATTTGTGTGAGGCAAGCTAGGAGTCAAAAAGCCTGCTGCATACTAGGAAATGACCAACATATTGTTGCATGGTGAAATTCTTTTTTTATTCCTCATCATTCATTTGTGTAGGGGAGACGGCTCTCACAACTGGAGAAGCCTGGGAAGCATGCAGTACTCCACAAAACCGGTTTCAACGTAAAATGTGTCTGCATCATAATTTCATGGCTGCAAGAGTGAGCCCAATGGTAAACACATCTGAGTGTTCATGATGTCATGCATTATCCACTTTATCTGCACGTCATACCTATCTTGACAAAGCTGATATTGCCTTTAGAGAAATTGTAGATGTTGTGAGCTTGCATTTCAGAACGCACAACAAGCTTAACACGTACAACACCAGAACAATTGGTTGAGAATTTCGGATCAGGAATCTTCGAAGCACGATTTGTTTAGTGGTGTTAAGATTCTGCTTAAGGTTGTTGATTATTACATTCATATAGTGTTCAAGCATTGCTGTAACAACATTCTTCGCTTGGAGTACATAGTAAGGGTGTACTCCACATGAGCTGGTGGCATTTTGCTCCATATTCAGAAACTGGTTTCTTCTTCAGTTGAGATTTTCAAGTTTGCATTCTTTATTAGCTGTTGTATGTAACCTATCCTAAATGTTTGAATAGTGAACACGTGACCTTTTTGATTGATTTTGTGGATTGTACACCCTTGCTGCAAACAATTTGAGATGATAACTGCTTCCGCCTTAATGAAAAATAATTGCTTGAAGCAGCCATAGTCACCAATAATACTAGCATGACACGATTATGAAAATTGTGGTATTGTCTTTGATTTATAATGTTTTTAAACATATGGAGCTCTGCCTGTGGTGTAAATGGGTTCCTGATATCCATTCATGATGCAAGAATTTGAAGAATAAACTGAAGCAAGAATGTTTACTTACTTTTCAAGAGAAGCTCATGGCAATTTCCTCATGAAAAGTAAAATAACTAGAAATAACTTTACTGAGCTGAGAAGAGTGCTACAATTGTCTCATTCGAATAGTGCCATATACAGAAGCTACAACAAATGTTTACTATTTTGGTTGCATTTGTATATATGGTCTTGTCACGTGTTGCAAGCTGCATTCAGAATGGCCACAGCTCAGTCATGATTGTGGCATTGTGCAATGAAGTACCGCTAGCATCACCCGAAAAGTGTCGCCAAGTTACAAATACAACTTTAAATGGGTTCTTTTAGGAAAAAAGACATAGCTCAGAAAATTATCCTTTTTTATGTAGCCTGTCGAGACAAGGTTTCTTTACATGGCCATGGCGCTCAAGGAAGAAACCGAGACTGTAGACTGCCAAAGTTCATTCCTGTTCTGGCAAAGACGGGCCAGCAGTAACCAGCAGGATTTTACAAAGTGAACTCATCACAGCTTGAGCCACTCCATGCCACAAGCAGTTGCTCCTCGAGCCACCATGCAAAGGTTCCTTGGGGCACAAGTCCAACTCAGCGCCACAACCTTTCTTCTGCAGTTTTTCTACCTACTTAGCTAACCAGGTGGGTCAAAGATGGCAGAGGGAAAGGGAATCACAGCTTTAAGCATAGAACCTGCTCAAGCTTAATGCAGTTTGAGAGTGAACAGTGAACGAGAAATAGGTAGAGAGAAATAGGACACCTCTTCTCCCTCAGAGAATTGGCAGTGAAAAAAAACTGCTTATGAAGGCTTGAATATTGGTCGGAATAATTTGGCATAGGTAGCATAATGACTATGAATGTTTCCGGCTAAGGTAGTGGTAGTAGGCTGAATAATCAAGGAGTTTAGATATAGATTAGAAAACAAATTTCATTACACTACCAGAATTTTAAATCATCCCAATAATTCCTTTAATTGACGGTTTATGCGTGTTGAGCAACAATGCTTCTTGATGCCTGCTTCTTGCTGAGATCATTCTTATGCTGCATAATTCACCTCTTCAAGTTCCATGTTTCTCCCGTCCAAGCAAATTTACATTCATCACAAGAAAATGTATAGATGATTTCCAGAAACTTGCTGATTAAATGACAGAGCAGCATGGCACCCCAGGCTTTCTTAGATGTGCGTTCAAGAGCCTCAGATCTCGTGAATGTTAGACATACTCCTGCTGAGCAAGTTCTTGGTATCATCTACAAGGTCATTTCAGAATATGAGTTTGCTTAAGTTGGAGAAACAGTCAATCGAAGACATGTCAAGTGATATCGCTGTCGATGCATCTACATTCCAACTGAAATAAAAGTAAATATAGCACCAAATGCAAGAATTATTGGGATGATGCCATTCTTGCAGTGGAATGAAATCCTTCTTCTAATCTAAATATGCAATCCATAATAAATCAGACTACTAAATACTTCTAAAGGGGTTGCGTCGTGAATTATGCATGTTGTATTCCGTATTTTCTTACTATAAGACCCAACGATGCTTAAACAGCAGAGAAAACATTAAGAGCTGAGTACTTAATACATTATATTGCTCCATAAATCAGTTTCCCTGCCAACCTCAGCGTCCCGCGCTAATAATGTTTGGGAGAATGTGTGAAACAAGGCACCTGACCCATAGGGTAGTGCTGTTCACTTTGTTTTGGAATGAAGGTCATACTGTACATGTATGTGATAGCCATACGTGTCATTACCTTTAAAAAAAGGAAGCAAAACTGCGAGTCTGCCTAAGTGGAACAGATTCATTTAAAAAAAATGTTTTGTGCATAAACAAACAAGAACGAAGAAAAGGAGCAACACAAGCACGATCGCGTTCTAACAACTGGTTTTATTTTCGAAGAACCATTTACTTAAGAACCCAGATCTGTGCTATCCAGTCAACACAACACATCAATAGCGTATATAACAACACTTGTGATAAAATGCCACGGATAAGCGCGACCCGCTCAACATAAAAACAGCAATGCGCATTAAACAAGCACTTAAGATGGAAAAGACAGGAGCGAATATAGCAGTCAAACAGAAGGATGACTGATGCATTTTTCCTTCTTTATTTTTGCAATCCAGTGCGCTTCCACAATTTCTCTCGCGATTTGATTTCGATGCCTAAACAATATGCCGGTGCTTCAAAGTCAAGGTGAGCACGCATGTTCTTGACAAAGCATAGCCAAATGCTTACTAGGGCCAGCTTTCAGACTGGACAAGTGTTCCCTTAGTCTCGTGTTAACGCATATTGCAGTCTGCACTATGTACACATGACCTCATGTCATAGGAACCTGATACACAACTTTCTTCGCGCAATGAAGAAATTGGCTCTCACGTGGATTTTTAATACTGCATTCTTTCTTTGAAAAGGTTTCAGTGATTCCATATGTGCATGGCCTTTCACACAGACTTAAAAAGGTGGCTGGGAGTTATGAAGTAAAAGTGGTGTTTTCGGCTAAAAACAAAAGAGGTAATGTGTGTTCTAGAGTAAAAAGTAAGTTCGAAAGTAAGGGTGATGCAAAGAAAGAATAGTATTAAACATCCGCATAAGAACCAATTTCTTGATTGTGTGAAGAATGTTGAGTATCAGGTTTCTATGACATGTGGTCATGTGTACGTAGGGCAGACTGCAAGATGCATTAACACAAGACTAAGGGAACACTTGTCCAGTCTGAAAGGTGGCCCTAGTAAGCATTTGGCCATGCATTGTCAAGAACATGCGTGCTCACCTTGTCTTAGAAGCACCGGCACATTGTTTAGGCAACGAAATCAAACCGCGAGGGAAATTGTGGAAGTGCACTGGTTTGCAAAACTAAAGTAAAAATGCATCAGTCATCCTTCTGTTTCATTGCTAGATAAAGAGAATTCGCTCCTGTCATCTTATCTTTAACATAGTTTCATCTTAAGCTTTAACATAGTTTCATCTTAAGTGCTCGTTTTATGTGCATTGCTGTTTTTATGTTGACGGGGTCGCGCTGTTGATGTGTCCTGTTGATTGGATTGAGCAGATCTCTGGGTTCCTAAGCAAATGGTTCTTCGTCCTTGTTTGTTTGCGCGCAGAAAATTTTTTAATACAAAGAGTTTTTCAAAACTGTAAGGAAGTTTTTACTGTGTGCAGTTTAAAAAAAGAAAAAAGCTTCACAGCTGTTACTAAATGCACTCTCCAGAGCTTTACACTATGCAGCTCTACTAGTTTACACAGAATACACTTCACGTCTCGTCACGGCCCAGGTGGCTATTCAGGTTTTTCAAGGGTGTTTCATTGTATGGGACGGCACATACAACATCACTTATTTGCAAGATATTGCATTCCAATTCTGTCATATGAGATAAATTCATTAGAGAGTTTGAAATTGCCCTAAATGTATTACAGCTGTGGACCAGTACACTGGCAGTAGCTTGCAGTAACTATAGCTTGTGGAAATATAATTGCAACTGCCATGTTATGTGTACCTGCTAGTGCACAGGCATCGGCCACAGAAATCTTTAGGGTACACTAGTTTCTTCTATTTTGGAGTACGCATCCTCCACCAGATTAAAATGTGAAGTGGATTGTCATTTGCGGCGTATACTCCTGTGTAAACTTTATAACCATTTCTCCTCATCTGCTCTACAGATCATTGTTGCTACAACTGCAAAAGCAGGGTGCCTGTTTACAGCACCTGTAGAGAGCAAAGTCGGCGAATCTTGAATGAATAATCATATAATTTTAGTATTTTCCAGCAAAGTTAACACTTTGTGTCTTCCACTGTGGTGTTTTTCAAATTCTAAGGTTGACACATGTGCACAAGGTTTCACTACAGTATGTCATTTTGCAGGAAAAAGTGTATTTGCGCGTGATGTTCTGCTGCACAGAATGTCATGAGTTTTCTTATGTGTCGGTCACCATCTCGCAAACTGCTCCTTTCGAAGTTGGAAGGCAACATTAATGCGAAGCACATTTAATGTTCGAAAAAAAAAGGATGTGCCCTCTGATCCCCTTATTTCGATGGGGGCGAAATGCGAAAACACCCGTCTACTTAGATTTAGGTGCACGTTAAAGAATCCCAGGTGGTCCGAATTTCTGGAATCCCCCACTATGGCGTGCCTCATAATCAGATCGTGGTTTTGGCACGTAAAACCCCACAATTTAATTTTTTTGATCTCCTTATTCTCCTCACTTGATGCCTAGTGTTCTAATAGCATGATCGACACGATGAGCATCAATGTGATGTGCAATTATTGTCTATTGGGGGCCAGGGTACATTCATTTTAGCAGCTTTTTCGGTTGACTTGAATCAGTATTGTAGAATGCTGTTTGCTTCTTTTACTCATTGTTACCAAATATCACTTTTGGCTGCTGCAACAAGTATAATGTTGTTTGCTAGCACTCCTGCCAACCGATATAACTTGAAGGCATCTGTGATAAAAAAAAACAGCTAATGATTTCCCAAGAGCTAAGGTCCAGTGAGACCAATAAATTTTGAGCTAATACCTGTGGATGGTACTGCTGAATGAATGCCCATCCAGTAGGACTGTCCATACCATTTTCTTCCATAAAATTACATTGAAGATTTGAACAGAATCTGAACATAGACTTGTCTGCAAAGTGATCCATTTCCTTATCCAAGTAATACAGCTTCAGCAGGAAGACTGAAACTTCAAGTCGTCAGTAGTGGCATGAACATACAGTAAACAGTGCTAAACTTTTCCCTATCTTGCACCTTTTATCATTTCCCGTCCCATTTTTTTTTCACAGGCTGTTCATTACTATTTATGGTCATACCCAGTTTAATTTGGTGTCCTTACTTATAGACGTCAGACTCTGGAGTTTTGCAAGACGCGTAGCGCCACCTGTCGGTGCGAAGAGGTAATAATTGAGTAGTGCAAAGTCGGACTCCCTTGCTAAGTTGCCTAAGCAGCTAGCGAGTGCAAAACGATTTAACTTAATTTTTGTTCATATTGCGAATGTTTTGCGCATTTAACAGCCAGAATGAGAGCTATGAATTTCTCCGCTAGTCGGACGTGCCGCCGAACTGCCGTAAAGTTCGTGTTGGCTCACTCCTTCTATGGCGATGGCGAGCACGACGGCAACCGCGACAGCTCCGCGCGCTACGAAGAAACGCCGCAATCGACGTTACTGTTGCGTTGTAAATTGCCATGAACGTGAAGGACTGAATAACAACGTTCAGTTTTACCGATTTCCATCGCGGTCGTATGAAGGAGAAAGGAGAGAGCGCTAGATACGGGCCGTTCGCGTGTTGGGTAAGCGAATTACTCGCATTCTCCACAACACAGCCGCTCACATGAGAAAGTGTGATAATGTTGTTCTGCTGTAATTGTGTTGCGTAGCCCTCACGGGGGACTATGGAAACCAAGCGAAAACTGAGGAATCTGCAGCCGCCTCTTCGTTGGCAACAGAATAAACAAAGTTGTGAACCATCCTGCGTATGTGCCATCGATGTTTCTACCTGTTTACACGTACACGTCCTCCTCCACTTTACTCAGCAAGTGTAACGGAGAGATTTGGCAGGTCAGTTTAACCAAACATTTTGGTTCCTTTATGAATTCAAAATCATGTTCTAGGGAATTGTGGTATCGCGAGCTTATTTCTAGTTTCGGCTTTTTCGATACGACGAGCACGTTTCGCAATGCACTGAGCCCTCTTGACAGCGTTTTTCTTTTTTTTTTTTGTAATCTGAGCAATAAAGTTGCTGTGGGAGCACTGGATGAGCAATTGCGAAGTAACGCACGTGTTTAGAAAAAAAAATGTCACGTTTCTTTACATTAATTTGTGCGCGTGTGTTGTTTTAAGCGTCTGCTGGTTTGTTTTGCCTTCGGTTGTATCCCGCGAAAGCGGACACGCACGTATCTCCATTTGCAGTAAATACAAACGGAAGACAACCGTGAAGAAAACATTCGAAGATGCGCGATAACACGCTCGAACGCCCAGGAAGCGAGAGCTGAAGCGAGAACGCAACTGAAAAGGCGAAGGTCGCCAGGGCCGTCCGCCGCTGATAAAGCGAGCTTTGTACCACTGACCGTAAGCTACATAGTTACCTGACTTAATCATATATGTACTTCATCGCTTTGATATTATGTACGTACCCAAATTTAACACATTTAGGCGCTAGAGAACGGACGTCAGAGTGCTTGCCTCGAACTCGACGTTGTACGATGCTCGCTGTACTTGCGAGTTGCAGCGCGCCGAAATAACACCTGAAACTTCTTTTACATTGTACACGTACTTCGCTCTGCTCCGTTTCCGAAGCGTGGATGGGCGGAAGAAGCTTTCCAGGTCCTTGATTTTTAGGAAACCGTGCCTTTACAGAACCGAAAGACGGGGCTCTATTGTGGCCTATGCAGCTTCGCTTGCTGACAGCTCTCTTTGCACTACTCAGTTTGCGCCAAGGCTGCGATGGGGGCGCTGGTGGCGGGTTTTTCCGCAGCGCCGCCTGGGCAGAGTCTGACGTCTATTTAATATTTGACCAATACCTTTTTTTCTTTATCGGATCTTGATGAAATGTTTATTGATAACGTACCTTCATTTGCCATTTCCACTGATCTTAACCAGACAAATCATGTTACAAAGTTTATTTTGCCTAATTCTTCATTGCTTTTTTTTGCCAAATGTCCAAACAGTTTATTTTAATTCCTATGTTGATTTCTGGGAAGAATAGGTCTACTAGGTCTACAGATCGTTTTCTGTTAAGGTCATCCCTACTCATTGTAGCAACTTACAGCAGTGCCCCTACACACTCCATCACAATCACTGCGAAACACACCCTTCATACCTTTATTTTAACACTTTAGTTTCTCTTGACCTACTATATGCACCAGATGAGGGTAGGGGCGAGTGAGCTATGCACATCCAAAACCGCTGCCAAGGAAAACAGTTGCTGCCCTGATGACACGTATCTGTCGAAATGTTGGCTACAGCAACATCCCTTGTTTTGACAATGTTGAACCACGTTCATGGTTTTTTAATACTTCAGTTACCGCTTTGTTGTGTTCTGTGATTGTCTTTTGTTGCCACTTCCTTTAGGATGGAAATTCACCAATATTATTTGTTTCTCCTAACAGCAGCAAGTTTATCCTTGCAAGGCATGTGCGAACAGCTTTCACCAGGAAACAGTGCAAGACGAGTGGTCGAAGAAAATAAAATTGCTTCTGTGATCTAAAGTACTTGATGAATAAAATTTTGCACTTATTTTTATATATGTCGTGCAAATTCATTCATATCACAAAAAGCAAAGTGTTTGATCTTTTGAGCTATTTCAATGTGTTGGCCAGACAGTTTTCTCCATAGCGACCTGCTGCTTCTGCAATGAGCTGCATTCATGACATTTGCATTAAAGGATATGTACTATCGGGGACAAAAGTGCCCAGGACGTGCGAGTGTCGACCAAATTGCATCTCTGCACTATCAGCCGCTATCATCTGCGTTGCAGATCACTTTCCGAATGCAAATGTTAGCGTGGCTGATCCCAGCAGAAAGTGCACCAATAAAATTCGGTCGTCATTCGCACATTTTGGGCACTTGTGTCCCCGATAGTACATTCTCTAAATAATCAATATGCTCTGTAAAACATAATGCATGAAACACCTCTATTTTAACGATTGGACCGTATAGTACAGATTTAGCATACGGAGCCTTTTTATTTCTGAGTACGGAAACACCTGTATGTTAACGGTTGGACCGTATAGTAGAGATTCAGCATACAGAGTCGTTTGTTTTCTGGATACAGAAACACCTGTATTTTAACGGTTGGACCGTATAGTACAAATTCAGCATACGGAGCCTTTCGTTTCCTGGATACGAAAACACCTGTATTTTAACGGTTGGACCGTATACTACAGATTCAATATACAGCGCCTTCCGTTTTCTGAATACGGAAAGCACCTGTACATTAACGGTCGAACCATACGATTCAGCATACAGAGTCTTCCGTTTTCTGAATACATAAGCACTCGTATTTTGTAATACGGTCTCTATTTTTACGGTTGTCCGTTCTACGGAAATGACCGTTCTTTACTTACAGAAAGTGTTCGGTCACAAATTACCAGCAGATTTGCCGTAAAACCAAAGCAATTTTTTTTACAGTGCAGATACTGGAGACCTTTCATGACGATCCCACTGCCGGTCACTTTGGTTTTCATAAAACCTATGAGCGAATTCGCAGCCGCTTCTGTTGGCCTGGACTTGCAACAAGCGTAGCAAAATACGTGGCTTCCTGTTCGCTCTGCCAACACCACAAACGACTGACCTCACCTCCGGCTGGACTGCTACAACCTGTCCCGTGTCCTGAAGCTCCTTTCGCTGTAGTTGGTATCGACTTGTATGGACCACTACCCTTATCGGCTGGCGGTAAACGATGGATTGTCACAGCTGTAGACCACTTGACACGGTACGCTGAAACAGCCGCACTACCTTCCGGTTCCGCAGCGGAGGTTGCCTCCTTTTTCTTGGAAGCCATCTTTTTACGACACGGAGCCCCACGTATCCTTTTGAGTGACCGCGGCAGGACCTTTCTTTCTAAACTTCTCGACGATGTTCTCCGTGCGTCCAATACCATCCATAAAACGACTTCCAGCTACCACCCTCAAACTAATGGCCTCACAGAGCGCTTTCATCGTACGCTGTCCGACGTGATTTCAATGTACATCAACCCTGATCACACCAATTGGGATGTTATTCTCCCATTCGTCACCTTCGCTTACAACACGGCCGTCCAACGCACAACGGGGTACTCACCCTTTTTCCTTGTGTATGGTCGTCAACCAATCACTGTCCTCGACGTCTCTTTCTTTGACGTCCCCGTGCCCTCGTCCACATCAACGTGTGAGCAATTTGTTTCGCGAATTACCCAGTGTCGCCAACACGCCCGCCTCAACACCGACGCCAGTCAACAAGACCGCAAAACTCGCTATGATGCATCCCACCGTGTCGTTTCTTTCCAGCCTGGAGACGAAGTGTTGCTGTGGACTCCAGTTCGCGTTCCTGGTTTATGCGAGAAATTTCAGTCCCGTTTTGTCGGGCCTTACACAGTTCAGGAACAGACTTCGCCAGTTAACTATCGTGTCGCGCCCGTTGTTACGCCTTTGGACGGCCGTTGCCGTACCACAGAGATTGTGCATGTTTCACGTTTAAAGCCTTTCATACGGCGTTCGCCGCCATAGCCAGCGGCGAGATTGGCCGCTTCCATGCGCGGGGGTAATTGTGTGAGCATTATATTACCCCTTCATCTTCTTCATCTGTATATACTCATCATCATGGCCAGCGTCGTTCGCTTTGGCGCGCGGCCTGCATAATAAACCGTCGAGGTTTAACAGCTGTCTCGCAGTATAAAAAAAGGGGGGGGGGAGGAAAGAAAAGAAAATCGCATACACACACAAACAGAAATGTTTCTGTGGGCATTGTCACGCATTCTGCGAAGGCGTTCTAGTGTTGCACAGTGTCAACGTCCCATCCAACGTCACACAGTGTAGAGTCACAATTTGACGCTCCAGTGCCTTCAGGGCGGCTCGCGATGTTGTTCGTGTAGGCCAGTTTCCAAGGATGTTGATTTGCGTTATTGGGCGTTTGTCCAGTTGATCTATCGTGGCTCAGAGAGCTGCTCTCTGTGGGTTAAAACGAGGGCACTCACAAACAAGGTGTGCGGTTGTTTCGTTGCACCGGAAGAGCGTTCTAATCACAGTCGGTCAGATAGGCCGGTGGCTCGCAAGAAGCGCAGAAGCGCCTGTACGGCCTTCTTCTGTGACGTTAAGGCCAGTCTCTGGTGGAGAATTTTTTCTTCCGACAGAGGCCGGTCGTCCAATTGGTTGAACGCCTTTGCGCACTGCACTGCGGGTAGTCGCACAAAATATGTACAATTGATTCATCATTGCCGCAGTTGTCACAGGATGCGCTTTCGGCCATTCCTATGCGGAACGCATAGGCGTTGGTAAACGCAACGCCCAACCATAATCTGCACAAAATAGTTGCGTCTCCTCGGCGAAGCCTTGATGGTACTCGAAGGCTTAAGGTTGGGTCCAGAGAGTATAAGCGAGCATGCATGAAGTGCGAGTCATTCCATTGTGACCTTGTGTGTTGGCGAGGAAGCACGCGGAGCTTCCGTGCAGCGTCAGTCCTAGAAAGTGGTATGGGTCGTATGTGATCTTTATGAGTTGTGCGGGCAGCTTGATCGGCCCGTTCATTGCCGATAATTCCAAAGTGACTTGGAAGCCACTGAAAAGTTATTTCTTGCCCTATCTCAGTCAGATTGTGTATTGCCTCGGAAATCTCAAATACCAGCTGCTCGTGTGGACCGCGGTGTAACGGTGATAGTAGAGACTGCAGAGCCGCCTTTGAGTCGGAGAAAATTGTCCATTTGTGTATCACTTGATCACTAATGAATTGTAGCGCGGCACAGAGCGCTGCGAGCTCTGCTGCCGTCGATGTTGTGACGTGAGACGTCTTGAATTTAATAGTTTTGCCCATCGTTGGTATCACAACTGCCGCTGTAGAGCTGTTCGGCAGGACGGATCCGTCGGTGTATATATGGGCAGAGTCTTGGTACTTCTTGTACAACAGAAGTAAGGCGAGCGGTTTAAGGGCTGGTGATGACAGCTCTGCTTTTTTCTGGATGCCAGGTATTGTCAGGTTGATATTTGGCTGCCTAAGGCACCACGGAGGAATCGAAGGTCTTGCGGCAGGAGTGAAGCAAGTTGGTAATGATTCACCATGCGTGGCTATTGTTTGGCATAAACAGGTACGTGGTCTGTCCGCTGGTAGAGATGCCAGATGGTGGTGGGGAGTCCGGGCAAGATGTCGTATATGTGTCCTTAATTCTTCAACCTCAATGTGAGTCTTAGCGAGGTGGTCTCCAGCAATTGCTATAGTCGCCACTGTTCACTCCTAGGCAGGCCTAGGCAACTGCGGAGCGCATGCGCTTGAACACTTTGTACGGTGCGCAGACTCGTTTTGTTTACGTTATTTAAGGCTGGCAAGCTGCACCATACAGCACATTGTATAGTTGCAGCATAGCACTTGTGGACATTCTCAATGTCTTTCCAGTGAAGAACTTAAACAGGTGACAGATGCCTGTTAACCGCTTCTTCATGTATGAAACATGAGGGCTCCATGACATGTCTCTGTCAATTATAACGCCTAGAAACTTTTAAGATCGAATGTATGGTATTCTTTGGCCATTTATCAATACGTTGTAGTTCGCCATGGGCTTGCGTGTAAATGCCACAAGTGCGCAATTCTCAGACGATATTTCCAGACCTCGATTCCAGAGGTCGATTCCAGTCTGAGATGCGGCTTTCTGGATCCTCGCTCGCAGTTGTAGGCGTGTTTCTGCGGACGTCCAAACACAGATGTCATCCGCATACATTGATAGCTGAACTGTGCTTGGTAGGTGCTCAAGGAGAGAAAGGAGAGTCAGATTGAAGAGCACAGGGCTGACTACACCGCCCTGGGGGACGCTGCGGTAGCTGTAATGTAGAGGTGTGGCCGTCCTCACTGTTCACGAAAAAGGATCGCATGGAGAGGTAGTCGCGTATCCATCGAAACATCCGACCACCCACACCTACCTCTTCGAGAGCAGCAAGTATGGCTTCATGTGTAATGTTGTCATATGCCCCTTTCACGGAGAGAAACAAAGAAGCGCAAAGACGCTTTCGGCATTTTTCGTGCTGAACGTAGGTGACAACGACGACGTTACCTATCGATGATCGACCACGTCGAAAGCCCGTCATAGCCTCTGGGTAAATGTTGTGGTACTCTAGGTACCACTCCAGGCGTCCTAGGATCATTTTCTCCATTACTTTGCCCACACAACTAGCCAAAGCGATCGGGCGATACGATGAGAGCTCCAACGGCGATTTGCCACGCTTCAGTAGTGGAACCAGGTGACTGGTTTTACAGCTTATTGGGAGCGTGCCATCTCGCCAAGATTCATTGTAGAGCTCTAGGAGAACAATGCTTGCGCGCTCACCCAGATGACGTAGGGCTCTGTAAGAAATGCCATCAGGTCCTGGAGCCGATGTACGACCACACAAAGCTAGTGCTGCCAAAGCACGTAGCAGTGAGCCAAAAAGAATGGCGGCTTGATGGGCATTATCTTCCCACGCGCTCAATATTCGGGTTAGTTGTGACCATACAGGTCACGTAATCGTGACCTGTATTCGTGACCATACAGGTCACGTAATCAAACGCGAATCGCATGGAGATCATGCGACTTCTCTAGCCCTGCCGTAGCTGTGAATGACTGTTCGCGGCTGACGCTTATACGGCCCGCGTGCCATATCTAATTGTGGGTAATCATTGGGGTTCATGAGAGTGGCTTGTTGGGCTAGTTGGTACATGGTTATACTTGGAATGCCAGCAAACTTGGAAGTAGAAAAAATCGAGAAGACATAGACAAAGTGACAGGAAGGTGGCTGGACTAACAACTCTTGTTGTTAGTTGTTAGTCCAGCCACCTTCCTGTCACTTTGTCTATGTCTTCTTCTCGATTTTTTTCTACTTCCAAGTTTGCTGGCATTCCAAGTATAATCATTGGTGGGCGCAATGATAAAGGACGAACAGGGATGGCTGCGAACTTCATGCGCGCTGTCTTCTTTGCGGAACTTCATTTTATTAAACAAGCTCTTATGAGAGCTACGCGCACAAATGTTTTGCATTTAAGCTGTTTGAAAGCGCAGCTGACGCGCCGACCCTTTTGTGATGTTGTAATTGCCATCAATGGCATGGCTAAGTGGGTTCAAGCATTGCGGCCAGCCCGCCTTCGTTATTATTTATTCACTTTGCTTTTTTGAAGGCAAGCAGTTTAATTTCTTAAGGTCGATCTAGCAGCGCGCGCGTGACACCAAAAGTATGCGGGGCCGCCGAAGCGATACGGCACAATGATGCTGCAGATTTAGCGCGTCACCGACATCTAGACATTGCGCTGCAACCGAAGAAAGACAACAAAGGTCAACCGCTAGACAGCTCCTCGCGACGCCGTGCCGATGGTGACGGTGCATGAATGAATTAACTCGACACGTGACAATACACTTGCTGCACGGTGTTACTGCAAATTACTGCTTTTCGTCGCTGTGTCTAGCGAAACGAATACAATGCGTATAGGTAGGACACAGAGTGCCTCGATTTCCAGTATGCCATTTGTTAATTCGAGTTCAATGGCGCAAGAGCGACTAAGGTCATGCTGCGCCAGCCACAAGATAATACAAAATCAAATGATAAGGCAGCAAAAGCTGCGTTGCCTTATAGTCTATGTAAATAACCGGTTTCATCTGAAAAGTTGAAAAGTCAGTAAATGGCGCTAGCGTATCGTCTCCCACTATTGAGGCGGGGTTTAAAGGTTATACAGATTGTGTAAAAGCTTCCGTCTCAGTGTTTCAATGTGCGTACATGTCATAACAATGTGCAGTATGGCATTTGCCCGGGCACGTTTATGTTACGGAAGATGCACCAAGTTTCGGGCTTTGCATTCGTTTTTAACTTCACAAACCACAGCCTAAAGTAGAAACATGCGATGTTGTCTACACACATGACTAATACGCTACTACTTGTTTCTGCAAGTTTGGCAACAAATGTTTCTGCAGTTAGGCAACAAGACGAAGCTGTGTTGCTGCACTTACCTTCACCTTCCCGATCTGCATGCCTTTGCTGGCGGCATGGTAACGCGGAATGCCATTTCTGGCATCTCGCTCTGCACGGCACTGGCTGCACTTCTTGGTGGAATTCTTGGAACGTAGTAATACGACAGGTACAGCAGTATTTTGTCTTTTGCCGCATATTTCTCCTCCTTCCGTGACCTGAAAAGACAACAACAGGTCCGCTGTTTTCTGAAACGCGTCGCTAACGCCTTGGCGACACTCAGGCGACATGATACGGAACGTGTTATCAAACGGTGCTGCTTTAGCGAACGATTACGAACAAACAAATGTGATTTCATGTTGGTGCTATACGTACTGCATAATATCTACGGACAAGAAGTCGAAAGAACTCACTTTTTTTAAGTTCCTTGTGTCTTGTTGCCTCCAATGTCGAATAAGGAGGACCACGCCGTCCTTTATACCACGAAGTGTCAGCTCGCGTCCAAGCGATCGTTTCAGGTCCGCAATCGCAGTCATCCACTCGAAATCGTCGCACAACTGTCTCGTTGCTGAAACCTCTCGCAGGATACAGAGGTTCTCTTCAGTGGTGAAGCACCTCGGAGGCTTTTTCGCCTGCAAGCGAGCCAGCGCCGCGCCTGAATACGGCGCCGACGAGATGCGCTTCCTGTTCGTGCGCGTGGTCGCCATTCGCGCCGCAAGCTCGTGCGCTGCGCGCTCCGCTGGTATCGCTGGCCGCCCTAGCGCGTTGGCGTCTGCGCTTCGCCCGTTGACCCGATAGCCCGCTGAGCTATAACTTTCTATTCTTTTTATCGGAAAACTGGCGCAGCGCAGTATCGCTGGCAGCCGCGACGGTGGACGGCGTGGGCGTGCCGAGTGCGTTTCCAGAACAGAACCGAAAATATCTCAGTATAGGGGGATCGCCCAGCGCCCAAACCCGATGTGCGTGTCTGTCAATGGTGATGACTGGACGGCGCGCACTACATCTTCACTTATGCTTGGGCCACGCGCTCCGCAGTTCCTGTTTCATTTGACGCTGATAGTACGATCAATCAAGCCTGATGAACCGATGCCTTGATCCGTAGATTGGATTCCGACGAAGGACGACTTTGCTGCGCAGCCATCATCGCTGTGCTCTGAGTTTTATTTTTCCAGCGCAAGCTCGCCTAATAATGAGTCAGATTCGTGACTCCCTCTTTTGAAACTGCCTGGTTCTTCACATCACTACAACTTGAAAGCATAGACATGCTACATTTGATTTAGTGATGACCGCGGAAAAGACTAGGGCTGTTAAAGTTTGTGTGTTTTACACATTTAACGATATAATTTATTATTCAGAAATTACTTTTTAATCTAAGAGGTTCTGAAAGGCAGCTACCCGGAAAATAATGCTTATTAAATACAGCTTTACCCGATGGCACGGAAGGTGCCATCGGGTCAAATACCCTTAGGAGAATCAAAACCACATCCGCTTGAAAACATTTCACCCGGTGACCCCGTGCTCATCTGACGCTGATAGTACGATCAATCAAGCCTGATGAACCGATACCTTGATCCGTAGATTGGATTCCTAACGCCCATCGGTGAGTCGCGCGCTCCTTCCAAGGATGTTCTTGCTGAAATCGAGGGTTCGACGGAAGCCCGTCTGGTCGGGATGAAACATGAAGCAACAAAACGACAGACAGCGACCAAAAGAAAAGCTTAAAAAATAATAAAAACTGAATAAAAGACGTTTCGGCTTCGCTAAGGAAGCCTTGTCACCAATGGGGTGAAGGAAAATTCGTGGAAGCTTATGTATTCTTCAGCACGTGAGGCAAAAAGCGCGTGTACGACGGGGGGAGGGTTCCCTCACTTCGATTGAGCGTGATGTGTTTTTTGTATTTCCAACGACTCCAGATAGAGACGTGATTTCAAGTTTCTTTCTTGGCCGATAATTCTTGACTTTTCCCAGTCAATCTAGTGGCCTGTTGCATCCGTATGTTCGGCAAGGGAATTCGAAACTGTTCGTTTCTTTTCGACATAGTTCTTAAGCTGCCGCAGTCTTTGTCTAAAGTTGCCCGATTCACCGATGTATGCGTAGTCGCGATCTGCGCAGGGTATCTTGTAGACCACGCCAGGAAACGATTGTCTCGGAAGCTTGTCCTTACCGCCCACGGGTGAGTGCCTCAGCTTACACACAGTAATTAAAGGGAAACTGAGACATCCACCCAAATGTAGCAGTTTGCTACAATGGAAACCCAACCGGGTTCCTCGAAAGAAAGCCTCGCAGTTGAAGAAAAATTCGTCCTGGTCCGGGACTCGAACCCGGAACCACCGCCTTTCCGGGACAGCCGCTCTACCATTTGAGCTAACCAGGCGGCTAGCAGATGGCAGGGCGAAGTCGAATTTGTCGACAACTCGAAGCAAAGGCAACTGTTTGATGTTATAGTTCAGCGAAAATCCGCTAGGTGGAGATAAGTAATTAAAGGGAAACTGAGACATCCACCCAAATGTAGCAATTTGCTACAATGGAAACCCAACCGGGTTCCTCAAAAGAAAGCCTCACAGTTGAAGTAAAATTCGTCCTGGTCCGGGACACGAACCCGGGACCACCGCCTTTCCGGGGCAGCCGCTCTACCATCTGAGCTAACCAGGCGGCTTGCAGATGGCAGGGCGATGTCGAATTTGTCGACAACTCGAAGCAAAGGCAAGTGTTTGATGTTATAGATCAGCGGAAATCCGCTAGGTGGAGATAAGTAATTAAAGGGAAACTGAGACATCCACCCAAATGTAGCAATTTGCTACAATGGAAACCCAACCGGGTTCCTCGAAAGAAAGCCTCACAGTTGAAGAAAAATTCGTCCTGGTCCGGGACTCGAACCCGGGACCACCGCCTTTCCGGGGCAGCCGCTCTACCATCTGAGCTAACCAGGCGGCTAGTAGATGGCAGGGCGAAGTCGAATTTGTCGACAACTCGAAGCAAAGGCAAGTGTTTGATGTTATAGTTCAGCGGAAATCCGCTAGGTGGAGATAAGTAATTAAAGGGAAACTGAGACATCCACCCAACTGCGAGGCTTTCTTTCGAGGAACCCGGTTGGGTTTCCATTGTAGCAAATTGCTATATTTGGGTGGATGTCTCAGTTTCCCTTTAATTACTTATCTCCACCTAGCGGATTTCCACTGAACTATAACATCAAACACTTGCCTTTGCTTCGAGTTGTCGACAAATTCGACTTCGCCCTGCCATCTGCTAGCCGCCTGGTTAGCTCAGATGGTAGAGCGGCTGCCCCGGAAAGGCGGTGGTCCCGGGATCGAGTCCCGGACCAGGACGAATTTTTCTTCAACTGCGAGGCTTTCTTTCGAGGAACCCGGTTGGGTTTCCATTGTAGCAAATTGCTACATTTGGGTGGATGTCTCAGTTTCCCTTTAATTACTTACCTCCACCTAGCGGATTTCCGCTGAACTATAACATCAAACACTTGCCTTTGCTTCGAGTTGTCGACAAATTCGACTTCGCCCTGCCATCTGCTAGCCGCCTGGTTAGCTCAGATGACAGAGCGGCTGCCCCGGAAAGGCGGTAGTCGCGGGTTCGAGTCCCGGACCAGGACGAATTTTTCTTCAACTGCGAGGCTTTCTTTCGAGGAACCCGGTTGGGTTTCCATTGTAGCAAATTGCTACATTTGGGTGGATGTCTCAGTTTCCCTTTAATTACTTATCGCCACTTAGCGGATTTTCGCTGAACTATAACATCAAACACTTGCCTTTGCTTCGAGTTGTCGACAAATTCGACTTCGCCCTGCCATCTCCTAGCCACCTGG
The DNA here is from genome assembly GCF_013339745.2 of Dermacentor silvarum. Lineage (NCBI taxonomy): Eukaryota > Metazoa > Arthropoda > Arachnida > Ixodida > Ixodidae > Dermacentor > Dermacentor silvarum. Next base: position 2,997,579 of record NC_051164.1, on the reverse strand, counting down.
TTAGCTCAGATGGTAGAGCGGCTGTCCCGGGTTCGAGTCCCGGACCAGGACGAATTTTTCTTCAACTGCGAGGCTTTCTTTCGAGGAACCCGGTTGGGTTTCCATTGTAGCAAATTGCTACATTTGGGTGGATGTCTCAGTTTCCCTTTCATTACTTATCTCCACCTAGCGGATTTCCGCTGAACTATAACATCAAACACTTGCCTTTGCTTCGAGTTGTCGACAAATTCGACTTCGCCCTGCCATCTGCTAGCCGCCTGCTTAGCTGAGATGGTAGAGCGGCTGCCCCGGAAAGGCCGTGGTCCCGGGTTCGAGTCCCGGACCAGGACGAATTTTTCTTCAACTGCGAGGCTTTCTTTCGAGGAACCCGGTTGAGTTTCCATTGTAGCAAATTGCTACAATTGGGTGGATGTCACAGTTGCCCTTTCATTACTTATCTCCACTTAGCGGATTTCCGCTGAACTATAACATCAAACACTTGCCTTTGCTTGGAGTTGTCGACAAATTCGACTTCGCCATGCCATCTGCCAGCCGCCTGCTTAGCTCAGATGGTAGAGCGGCTGCCCCGGAAAGGCGGTGGTCCCGGGTTCGAGTCCCGGACCAGGACGAATTTTTCTTCAACTGCGAGGCATTCTTTCGAGGAACCCGGTTGGGTTTCCATTGTAGCAAATTGCTACATTTGGGTGGATGTCTCAGTTTCCCTTTAGGCAATAGCTGCTGACCCGCGCGTAGCACCAGCGAAGTCCAAGTGGAGAGCGCTGCTGCCACGCACGGAAGTGACGTCAGAGTTGTGGCCACGTGATCGTGACGTTGTTTAAACAAGTATGGCGTGTTCCGGTTTATAATTTTGCGCGCGATGCAGTGCATGCTGCTGGAGCTGCTTCAATTTGATGGTTTCTTAGTGTAATCTGTGCTAGAATATTCTTCTGTCTAGTTGCGTTGGAAGAGCTGGATCGTGTCCGAGCTTGCGTTCACGAGCGACACAAGGGCGCAACCCTGGAGCCGTTCGTTTCTTTACGCCTTGCAGTGCGTTTATGGTTGGTATCGCGTGGTCTTGTGCATTCCGTTTTTCAGTACTGTTGCTCTTGTTTGTTGAATTTGCTGTTGTGAATTAGGCGCATGTGTGCTTCCAGCTAGGCAGCACTTTTTTGTCTGATGGTGTAAAGGTTTAAACTCGTTTTAAACGCTTGTTGCTGCCGTTGCCGCTTAGGTTGGCATCGATCGGGAAACAATTTCGTTTCCTCCTTCGTGAGACTTGTACGTTGCAGATAATGAGCGAGTAAGTGAGCTGTTGCATACTTCTTTATGGCACTCGATGAGCGTTTACCTCTACTGTTGCTTGCCTTGCATGTTCTGTTTCCCTGTTTATCTCGGATTTTGGTTGCTAGCGAATCACGACTTGCTTGAGCAAGTCTCGCCACAGTTCAAAAAGCACATGTTGAGTAACCCGAATATAAGCGATAAAGACAAATGTTGGGGAACGTGGCCCAGCCGCTGATAGTTCTACTCGGGCCCAATTTTGCTGTAAAGTTTAGCTGCCTTGAAAACCAAGGAAGTTTCTTAGATTTATTCCAGCTAGCTTGCTAAGCTGCTATCTAGCATTACTTCTTTTCGTGCTATGCGAGGTACTATGCTTGTAGAAATATACCTCGCATCTTGTATGCAAACACGACATAGGTTTATTGCAGGAACCTGCACTATGTTGTAGATGTAATATGCATGCAAATATGACCGGTGTAGGTTTGCAGGCCCATGTCACTCTCAAGCAAATGGCAAGTTTCCATTGTATGAATCTTCCTGCACTTTGCTGCACTTCACAGGGCTTGTTTGGTTATTCCCTTGATCTGTACAATGGAATGCTGATAAGTCTTGAGCCTTACACTGATCCTCTTGCCTAACAAAAACGTTTTAGGCATCGCATTAGGACATCTATCTGAGTGACAATGTGACAATTTTTGCTTTCTTTTCTCCCATATTTATCAGTAAAGTTGTCAACCACTCGTGACTTTGTTCAGAGTGCCGTGCAGTGACAGAATTTCTCTCGGAAAAGAAAAGCCCGTGAAGAAAAATTTTGAGACTCGATAGGACTTCCTCTTGGGCAAGTTGGTGAAGTCTGCTAAACAATGTTCTTGTGTGCAAAAATATATTTACACAGGAAGAACACATGCACATGAAAGTGCGAACTACAAACTGATTTAATGATTCAAAGGATGGAACATACGGTGCAAATTTTGTGCACACACAAGACATGAATGTTTTGACAGTGCTAGTTTGTCTCGTAATGCTACAAAGCGGCCTTAAACAAGTGCATCTCTGGGGAATATAAGGTAATTGAAGTGTTACTAACATGTGCAGGATCTTTCTGATAACGTATGCCTTCATGAGCTCATGTGCTGGTTTGGTGCTGCTTGTGCCCAGGATCATAATGTGCGAAAGCACGGCTCACGTGAGCAGGCCTTGCAACGAACGTGGCACCACCCAGTTTATTTCAAATAAATTGTTTGAATGAATGCTCCCTCAGATAGTCATTTAAGCATTGGCCCGTTTAGCCCACATAGAACTTGCCACAGCTGAGAGGTATCTCATAGACCACAGCACAGTGCACGAAATGGTTGGCATGATTTTTCATACACCCTTGTCTCGTGGTACGAGAACGCATTTGGGCTAATTTGACGGGCATAAAAAAACAACTGGGACATCGTACCTGGCAGGCACGACCTGAAATCTGTGGCTAAATTTGTGTACATATTGTCACGTGCCTTGTGAGAGAATGGGCGACGTGACGTTTATTGAGGGTAGCAGCTCCTGAAAAACACGGTGCTGGGAGCTGGCTATCGAGCGGGCGGAGAAGCACGCGCACTTCTTGTCCATGCCTGCTTTTTAGCACTGTACCCACTACTGCTGGTGGCAATATGGCAAGCTCAGGTCTTGTGGCGTCTGTACCTGTTACATCTGATTGGCAAGTCCTTGTCAAGCTGCTCTGCAGCTTTCAAAGAATGGATCCGGCCATGGCATGCATGATCTATAGGGTAAACCTGCTTTTAAAAGGCTGTCCATCTGATCTGCCTCATTTTGTTCATCAGTGATAAATTGACAGCTGTTACTGTAGCACCCACTTACTACAGATAGTTCAAGGTGATCCCTTTTTGGTCACTTTACCTGCAGAAATTTGGATTTTCTTAGGCCGAGGGAACAAATGTCTTCACTTTTCTTAGTTTTGAGATTGTACAAAAATAAGCGTGTGTCAATTCATTAAGAGTAGCCCACAAAAATAATTTGCCTTCATAATAGCATATACGTTCCTGACACTGCCAGGGGCAGCGTGTCGGAGCAAGAACTATCAGTGCCTCGCGCAGCAAGTTGAGTCAACACTGGCATGGACGAACTGTTCTGCCAGCATTGTGCTAGCATTGAACCTGCATGCATGCTCTTGCTTATAGGAACAGAAATGGAGCGAAAAGCCAATAGCAAAATTATTCGCTTTCACGTATGACAAATGTTGTATGCCGCTGCACACGTTCTCAGCATGAAAGAAGAGGTCTCTTTTTTTTCTTTTTTTTTTTGCTGAACAATGCCACATTCGAAGCAATGGAAACACTCAAAAAGTGATTTTTTTTTTAGGATGTTGCCACACCGCACATGAATTTATGCTTTGACATAGCAATTCAATAGTCTGCTAGCATGACTCAGCTTGGTGTTCGAGTAGCTGGCTCATTCGTGGCACTGCTTTGACGCTTTAGCGAGCCTTCAATTTTCGCTAACATTAGCATGCTCAAAGTGATTAGCCGCTTCTCGAGCTAATGCACACAGTGATGATGAAGCTGGATCTGCTATTGCGGCCACAGTTTGAAAAAAGCGAAATGGAGAACTAAGATTTAGGGGCGCGTTAGGGTAGACATAAATCCAGATTTTTGTGATAGGGCCGCCTCACGGTGGACTTCTGGCGCATTAGTATTATGCATTGCAGCACTATCGCAAGTTCATGACAGGAATCGCGCTATCCAAACGTAATTGAAAAATACAAATGGAATTAACTCGTCTCGAGTTCCAAATCAGAGTGAATGAGTCTAATTATCCAGACACCGCCGAGGCGTATACCTTCACCGGATGCTGAAATAACAGGAGCCTGCCCTGGCCACCAGTGTGGAAGCAGAGAGGCAATGAAGCTTATGAAGCATCGCAAGGGAAATCGAGCGAGGCATCAGATCGGACGGAGCAACTATCTAAAGAAGACATGTATTTCATGTTAATCTCAATTTATTACACAATTTTTTCGCCCTAGCATGACGAAGAGGACATCTTAACCAAGCCTCTATATGGACAGGCAGAAGAATGACACTGTTGGTTGCTAGCGCGGGCGAAGAGCAATGAGACCGTGAGCGACGAGTTCCAAACAAAGACTAAACTTCTTTATTCTCTCACGAGACACTGGGAGGCGCGTGCACCAACAGACTTGCCTTTCAGGTGCACAACATGGTGTTCAAGAGTGGTGCTATAAACTAGCCATTTAAACGCGCGCCAATTATAGCGGCGCGGCAGATGGAGTTCACTACATCACTTCCTCCCCAGTGAGCTGCCGAACGTTACAGGTCCAGTACAACGGGAACAGTGGCTCGCATCCCACTGCGTTTGTGCTGCACTGTTGTTCGGGAGGAAGTTGCAGTTGGTTCTTTCGTTGCTCTGACAAGAGTCGCGACAGCCGCGGGACCTTCAGAGTTCTTCATATGAGCCGGTTTCACACGGTCAGTAGAGACTACCTCATGTCGACCACGAATGTCCACAGTAAATTGCTTGTTTGTACGATGGAGGACTTTGAAAGGGCCGTAGTACGGTGGTTGAAGAGGTCGCTGCACTGCGTCATGCCGCACAAACACATGGGAGCAGGATCACAGCTCTGGGTGCATGTGGACGGGTCGCGGCGCTGGCTGACGCGGTGGTGTGGCGCGAAGCTTGCCCATGTTGTTGCGCAGCCGGCTGGCGTAGTCGCCAGTAGCTACAGGGCTTTCATCTCCACAGCATGTAAAAAATTCGCCAGGCAATCGCAGTGCTGTTCCATACACCAGCTCGGCACCAATGAAAGCCAATGTTGGCTTTCAGCGTTGTGCGGATACTAAGAAGGACGAGCGGTAGTGCTTCGGTCCAACTGTGCCCTTCCGTCACCATGAGAGCCGCTTTCAACTGGTGGTGGAAGTGCTCTACCATACCGTTCCTCTGAGGATGGTAGGCAGTAGTTCAGATGCGAGAGGTGCCGATCAGCTGTGTTATGCTGGCGAAAAGAGCCGACTCGAACTGCCTGCCACGGTCAGTCGTAACTGTGGACGGCGCGCCGAAGTGAGCCACCCAGTGGTACAAAAAAAGCATGGGCAGTTGTGTCAGCGGTGATGTCTGCGATAGGCACAGCTTCAACCCAGCGTGTAAATCTGTCCACGCAAGTGAGTAATAAAAGTGGTAGCGTTCCGACAATGTCCCAGTGTACATGCTCAAATCGTTCATCTGGCACTGGGAACCTCGCCAATGGCGTCATGGTGTGGCACTGGACATTGGAGCGCTGGCAGGCGATGCACTCTCGTGTCCACTGCCAGACATCTAGATTTATATATGACCAGACGTACCTTGCCGTCACTAGCTTTTGTGTCGCCCGAACACCCGGATGCGCCAGCTTGTGCAGCGACTGGAAGACGGTACGACGAAGGCCAGAAGGAACAAAAGGACAAGGGTTGTCCCTTGTTAAGTCACAGCACACTCGGCCTTTCGAGCTGGACACATGTAGCCATTTCAACTTCAGCGCGGTTGTTGTTGTCAGCAACTGACCGAGTTCTTGATCTGCTTGCTGAGCTGCCACCAGCCAAGTCAAATCAGTTCCCTTGGAAAGGCTAAAGGTGTTGACATGACTTCGTGACAGGGCATCTGACAGGGCAGCGTGCAGCATCGCTATGTTTCCTCTGGTACCAGCACCAACGGAATCGCAGCTGCTGTGGCAGTACACTGCGCTGCTCCAAAGGGCACGAGGTGCGTGCCTGCAAAGCTGCCACTGTTTCGGTGAGGCGCACGATCTCTTCGCGAAGCTCGAGGAATTTGTTGGAAGAGGGGGCGGAAGCACTCGCCACTTGCACGTTAGCGACGGAGGCGGAGGGGTTTGCCGCTGCCATGATGGTGTCAGCGATGGTGGCCATCTTGCCGAGATCCTTTTCAGCCACCGTAGCAAGCACCACGCGCACGTTGCCGGGGAGACTCTGAAGAAATATCTTGCACAGCGACGTGCTGTTAAGATCTATAACGCTTCCCACAAGACGCTGCATGTGGCGCAGTAGTTGAGATGGTGTGCGGTCGCCAAGGATCATGTCGTTCAGGAGCTGCCGTAAATGTTCGGGTTCGGATAGTGTGAGGCGTCGAATGAGTGTCGCCTTCAAAGTTTGGTAGGTGTTCTCTGCAGGTGGGGCGAGAAGCAAATCGCGGACCTCGCTGGCTGTAGCTGGTGGCAAGCTACTCACGATGTGATGGTAGCGCATGAGGTCGGCTGTGATGCGCCGGGTGGCGAATTGCGCCTCGACTTGAATAAACCAGAGCTCGGAGTCAGTGGCCAAAAGGGGGCAGCTTCAATTCGACTGCAGACACGGTAGGCGCGTCTGTGTCGCTGTGCGTTTTCATGTTGGGTCACCACTGTTGATTGCTAGTGCGGGTGAAGAGCAATGAGTTCCAAACAAAGACTAAACTTTTTTATTCTCTCACGAGACAACAGACTTGCCTTTCAGGTGCATAACATGGTGTTCAAGAGTGGCGCTCTAAACTAGCCATTTAAACGCGTGCCAGTTATAGCGTCGCATGGATGTCGCGAATGACTACAACACAAATGACCAGCGATGTCATTAGGAATGCGAACATGCGGGCCACCGAAAACATGCTCGCCGTCGATTTGAGGACCGACGACTTAACAAGAACCACAACGCAGAATGGGAAGCATAAGCGTCAGCGCCCATCTTTCAAAAAGATTCATTCTTTATTGAACACGCCAATACCATGCTGTGCCCCGACTGTTTTCAAAGCCGTGAACTGCGCTGTCCGACAGGGTGCCTATTTGCCATCTGTCCCATAGTTGCGCTTCTGCTGCGACATGTCAGGAATGTATACTTGCAATTATTTTCAGCAATTGGGGCACACTTAGCTATAACGTTCATGTTTAGTGCACTAGTGGTATTTACCCTAGGTACCTTTACAACAAATCAAGTGTCTGTGCTATGCATTTAGCTGAAAACTTTCTATTTTTTTTTTTACTGATCCTGAACAGTATGCACAATTGTCCAGCAGGTCACTTCCTTCGGCCTCCTCAGCCGTTCTTATCTTCCAAGCTGAAGTAGCCTGTATCAAGCTGAGCCATCATTCTTTTGACCAGATGATTAAAACAGACAATTAACTCGGAGAAAGCATAGGGTAAATTAATTGTGATTATTTGGAATTTATAAATAATACGAAAAAGGGAAATGAAAGTGGACGAAAACACAACTTCCTGTAGGTGGGAGCTGAATCCACATCTTTAGGCATGGGGTGCTTTACCAATTCAGCTACTGTGGCCCTCGCTTTAAGTATTTGTGTGTAGAATAGCAGCCCTGGGAGTTAGCCAGTACCACTCACAGCCATGGCAGTAGACGTAGAAGATTCTTTTAACTGCAGGTGTCATGTAAAACATGAGCAGGCAACTGCTCGAGGGCCCCAACTTCAGCTGCCTTGATGCCCTAAAATAGCATACAATGGTTTATTGGCCATTTTCCTTGTTGGGGGTAATGATGTGATTTCATCAAATGATTAGGCATTTAAAAGTCAGCTTCACTCAATTTTTCATGCATGCTGTGACCAAATCCGTTCTTTGAAAGTTGAAGAGCAGCTTGACTAGGACTCGCCATTCAGACGTGAAAGGAACATACATCACTAGACCTGAGTTTGTGCCATGTGTGCACAGAATTAGCCACAAATTGAAGAACTTGGCTGCTAGATATGGCGCTCCAGTCATTTCTCCCACACCCAACAGATTAGCCTCATTGTGTCTTTGTACCACAAGTACTGAGAGACAAGGATGCACGAAGAACCATGCCAAGCACATTGTGTGTTGTGCTGTGGAGGTTACCTACGTGATACCTTTCAGCTGTGGCAAGTCCTATGTGTGTCAGAGGGACTAGTGTTTGAAAGGCCATATTAGGGGAGCCCTCAAACAAATCAAATTAATTTGATGGTGCAGGTCTTAGCACACTTTGCAAGGCCTGCTAATGTGAACCGTGCTTCTTGTGTGTTATGATCTTGGGCAGTGCGTGAGCTCACGGAGGCATATTTTATCAGAAAGATACTACACGTGTTAGTAATACTTTAATTACCTTATATTTCACAGAGGCGCACTTGTTTAAGGCCAATTTGTAGCATTACGAGACAAACTAGCACTGTCACAATATCAGTGTCTTGCATGTGCACAAAATTTGCTCCCTATGTTCCATCCTTTGAATCAGCAAGTCAGTTGGTAGTTGACACTTTGTATGTGTCCTTCCTTTGTATGTTTGTGTTTGTGCCCCAAAACAATGTGTAACATTTCTGATATTGTGAGCAGTAGGGTACTGTGCCCCTTCCATGCTAGTCAAAAGAAGCGAGAACAATAAGGGGATCCATCGAGCTCAATTCTTTATTAGTTACAACCGCATGAAAAGAAAATGGACAATGAAGCCAGAGAGCATAGGAGAAAGTAATTGTGTTTAATTATAATGTATAAATAATAAGTAAAATTGAAGTGCCACAGCTTGGAGTCGGACCCACATCTTCCACATTGTGCGTGCATGTGCTTTACCATTAAGCTACCTTAGCAACCGTCCTGTCAACTTTCTTGTATATTTGCATATGTTTACAAGATTAGCCCTGGGAGTGTTAACCAGGACTGCTTACAGCCATGTTGGCAAATGTGAAACATCCTTTTAACTGCAAGGATAATCCCAGCCGCATTTCGATGGGGGTGAAATGTAAAAATGCTCTACTTCGTGCCCCATAATCCGATTGTGGTTTTGGCATGTAAAACCCAGATTTTATTTCATTTTAATAGCATGTGGCCTTAGAAGCAGTCAAGTTGCCCAAAATTACTAGGGGTCCCTTCTGCTACAACTAAGACGACTTGAAGGCCCTTGCGCCGCTAACTGAAGTCCTTATTTCACCAAACTGAAACTGTGACTCGGCACTTCTTTTTGCCGAGTCATCGTCACTCTGAACCTATATTGCAGTCATTTTTGCAAGTCATCCTTTATTCAGCAAACTCGGACCGTGACTCAGCACTTTTTTCGCTGAGGTATCATCACTCTGAAACCACAATTTACCATCATTCATGCAAGTAATATTTTTTTTCAAGTCACCCTTCCTATGATTCAAAAAACACAAACCTCG